>NW_006796614.1:9557-64785 GCF_000442215.2 Lipotes vexillifer | reverse complement strand
AAAAAAAAAAAAAAAAAAAAAAAAAAAAAAAGTTTATTGTCATAGAGGATTATTTGTTATCTTACTGTACAGATTTTTTATTACTACATTTATTATAATTTATGATAATAGATTTTTAGTAAACTATGACTTCAAAAATCCCAAACAAATCTTTAGAAAATACTTAAATAGCATATGTAAGTATTAGTTTCATAACATGAGAACTAGATGCCCATTACAAATGTGACTGTAAAGAAATATGTGTGTGGTGGTTGAAATTTCTAGGTAATGAGTATGTGATTATATATACTGAACTTAGGTGAATTTTTGTTTATATTATTAGCATTTCTGAAGGAACATCTTTTTGCCTACTTAGAAACCTGTTTTAAAACTTTGAATTATTTGTATTCACCTAAAACTCAGTATATCAAACTAGACAGTTTCCAAATTTTGTGGCATCTATCTCAATGGTTTGCTTCCCAGCTATTAGGTCGTTCATGCCATTAATGTGGTTGTCGTCCCTAACAGTTCTTTTACCTTCATTTCCCATAGGCCAGTGTATGACAATGTTATGTTAATTTTACCTACTAAATATTTATTGGGTTCATTCATTCTTCTCCCATCCCATTGCTAGTCCAAGCTAGCATCATCTCTTGACCTACTCAGTGCAGTAGCCTGCTAAGTGCATTCTCCACATCTAGTCCTGTTTTTTCTCATCTATTCTTTATAAAGCAGCCATAGTGAGGTTTTCAATTACAAATCTTGCTTCGTGATAAGTTACATAATAAAGTCTATCCAGGTGAAACATGGAAGAAGAAGTGATTAACCTGTTGGATGAAGCTGATTCTAAAATAAAACTTTTTAAATTAATTCTTGAAGGATGAATGAGAGTCCAAAAGGTAGATAATGATAGAAAAGGGTAGTAAAGGGAAGATTTCAGGCAGACTAGTAGCACAGAGACATAATATGGAGAGATACAGGTATGCTAGAGTAAAATAGTTGTTTAGAAATCCTGAAGCCCAGGGTACATTTGAAGGAAAGATAAAAAATGAAGCTAGAAACTTAAGAAGTATAAGATCAGGAAAGTTCCTGTATGCTATGCTATGAAGGTTCAACTCTTCTCAGTACTAAATTGGGATCCACTGAAGATTTTAAAGACACAGTAACAGTACTAAATTTTTGTTTAGAGGAAAAAATTGCTCTGGAAGCAGAGAAAGACAACATATTAAGGGAGATGAGCTTAGAGTAAAAAGTTTGGTGGGAAGACATTACAAAATTCTAATGAAGTCTGTTAGGAACCTGACATAAAGCAATTCTAGTTGGCTTGGAGTGCACATGTGCATTGAAGTGATATAGAGGAGATGGACTTAGAAAAATGTGATAAAAATTGTGCAGGGAGTTAGAGAATGAAAATGAATTAAAGAAGTCTAAATGGACTCTCCAATATTCTGGTTTGGGGAGTGACGATGGAGAATGATATGCTGGCCAAAATAAAGTACAAAAGAAATAATATACAGGTCAATTAACATAAGAGAGGAGGTCTTAAGCCCAGTTTTAAATATCTTGAGTCTCTGGGATTCATTCCTCTCTCAAGTAGGTAGCTACAAATATGGATCATCCTAGAGCACGGGAAGTGGAGAGAAGTTTTTATTTGGAATTATAGGAGCTAAATGAGGGGGTGGGGCTGTCTATGAGACTATGTAGCATATATATGATTCCAAAGTGATTTTTTCCCCTAAACAAAAATTTAATACTGTTACTAAGTCTTTAAAATCTTCACTGGATCCCAATTTAATATAAAGAAGAACTGAACCTTCATAGCATAGCATACAGGACTTTCCTGATCTTGTACTTCTAAAGTTTCTAGTTTTATTTTTTTATCTTTCCTCCAAATATATAGAACATGAAAGAAGATGGTTAAGACAGGCAGAACACTACAGACCACTTCTCTTTAGGAGCGACTAGTCTGGAATGATTTCACACTGTTTTACATTTGCACATATTATTCTTCTACTTTCCCTTCGTACTTCTGAATATTTGATTTTTATTTTCTATTTCAACTATGCTCAGGGAAAAAGAGAAAGATGACTTTTTGCAACAGAGCATTAGAAGACATATGAAACTGAAATCCCAAGAGCTTGAAAGTTTGTGCAAGCTTGAATCAAAGTTGGGAGAATTCTAAGGAGCAAATTTGTAATTCAGTGGAGGAAATTAAAGACATTTAATGAGTCTTTTTCCTCCTGTCTGGTAAATTCTCTTACCAGGAAAAAATACATTCACAAACAATCAGATTTGCTTAAACTATTGCTCTACTTTTATCAGGTAAGTTCTTAAAGGTGATTGACAACTTTCTTCCTAAAAAATTATAGCTGCAATACAATGGACCAGTTACAAAGAAGCTTACCAGTTCTTTTTCAATTAATCTTGTTTGCACATATAGATTTCAAAATCCCTCCAGGACAGAGATTAGATTTCATAGAAATATATTTTACTGTACACTTCCTGAGGATCCAAGTATGGTGGAAAGCATGGAATAACCACCCAATAAATATTGCACAGTTGCTTGTTTGGTTATTAGTTTTAGCCCATCAACTTCAAATTTGAGGACCGAGAACTTAAATTATTGCTCATTAACATGTAAAAGTAGATTTCCCTGGCAGTCCGTGGTTAAGATGCTGTGCTTCCACTACAGGGAGCATGGTTCGATCCCTGGTCAGAGAACTAAGATCCCACATGCCATATGGCGTGGGCAAAAATTTAAAAAAATAATAAAAAGAAGTAAACATGTAAAAGTAGTTTTAAAAATATTCCAAGAATGCACTTAAAAATGCAGTTAGGAAATGGCAGAGGAGACTATAATCATTCCAAAAAAGTCAACTTATTTAGTAGGAAGAAAGTAGATATGTCGAATGAAAGAGAAATCATGATCAACATGGAAGAAAACTAAACAAAATCAAATGTTAAAAAAGTAAAATAAACTATTTAATATTAAATGTAGTTCAATGGAATTTTCATCCATTACTAGTCTACTAAGTTGTGAACAAAAGCAAGTGAATAATTTCTTTAAAAATTTTGCTTTGAAAATATGTGTGGGAGTAGTTTATTTTAAAGTGGTACATGCAACTTACCTCCTGTGTCATTATTCTAGTAATAGCCAGTCTCCTACATTGTGACTGCTGTTACAGCTCAGAATATTTTTGTACATTAATGACTGCAAACTTCCAATTATAATTTGAAATATATAGGCAATATTTTATATGTTTTAGATGCAATTTTTTTCAGAAGTAGGAACTACAAAAATAAAGAAATAGCTCAAGTAGATTGTTTTAGTTTCTGTGCTTAACTGGTAATTTTATTTTTTCTTTTTCAAGCCATAACTAATATTTAAGCTACTAGGTAGTATTACAGAGGATGATTTTGTTTGTTCTATTAATTTTAAATTTTATAGTTTGTTGAAAACACTTGAAGATTCTCATTTTAACAATGATCCAAGGTTAGTATTGGAGCTATAGGTAGAAATGGAAAACAATACCTGTAAATAACTATAAAATCTCATTTCAATTTCAGTCAGTATTTGAGATAGAAAAGGAATGGGGTAAAAGCACAGGAACAAAAACTTAGCTTTAAAAAATGTTTCCTAGCACTCAAAAAAAATAGACAAATAAGATTTTGTGAATATATCCAGTAAAACCTTAAAGGGATATTAAATTGATCATTAGCATGAATGTCTAGGAAGAGTCTAGACACTGCTGAAAAAGAACCAACTCTGTATGATATCAAAGTATATTATAAAGCTATGACAATTAAGATATAGTATAGCTTTGTTTATAGACCAGTAGACCAAGGTAACAGAATAGCAACCACAGGCACAGAACCATATATATATATATATATATATATAATTGATTTGTAACAAACTTGACACTGTGGAGTAAGGAAAAGATCGCCTTTTCAATAATTGGACGAGAAGGAGAGAAAGGGAGAGATGGTGAGGGGAGGGGACAGGAGGAGAGGGAGAGATTGAACCATTTGCATCATACATAAAAACCAAACCCAGAGAGAGTATAAATCAAATTTTAAAACATGACTATAAAACTTTCAGAACTTTTTATGGCCTTTTGGAAGGAAAAGTTTTCTTCAATAAGTTAAGAAAAATAGTAGGAAAAAAATCTGCAAGCATAGAGCAAATCTGAACCACAAAATCTGCATTGACACTTATAGAGCACTGCTCCCAACAATTACAGAATACACATAATTTTCAAATATACATGAACTTTCCAGCATTCAGTGCTGTATATTTTTCTCTCAGTACTCCATTCCCTGATTCCCATGAAGGTCATTGCCAGCTGAGTTTTTCATTACCTATAGACAAAAGTATACTGATAGACTTGTCCCATATTACAAATTTTCATTTTGGGTTTACATTTTGTTCACACCACTTACAAGCTATTCAAACTTGGGCAAATTATTTAATTTCTCAGTCTCAGTTTTATTTTCTGCAAAATTGGGGTAATAAAGTACTTACCTCTTTAGGCCATTATGAATTTTAGACAAGTTAATACCAGTAATGCACTTAGAATAGTACATGAGCCAATGAAAGTACTCAATAAATGCTAGTTGTTATTGTTGTTGTGTTGTTGTTATTGTTGCTGTTTTATTTTTGTTTACATTCTTCCCACATGCCACAAACTCTGACATCTATACTCACATCATACTATTCACTAGAAATGTTTTCTTTTTTAACATCTTCACCTGTAGAAATTCTGGTCCTCTGACAAGTTTTGTTTAAATGTTGCTTTGATTCCATATGTAAGAATAAAAATTAATAAATAGGTAAATTATATTTATTTTCTCCAAACTTTGGCAGTATAATATTCACCTCTCTCTTGGTACTTATTTTATCTTTTGTAATAGGTATTTATGTAACTCATCTTCCCAGTAAAGATATTAAGTTTTTTTTATAGTCTGGTTATGCTGTAGTCACAAGCAAAATCCGAAAGCTCAGTGGATTAACAAAATAAAGGTTTCTTTATTACTCATTCAAATTCTAAGAATGGTCAGGTAACCCATCTCCATATTATAGGTAAAGCATTGCTATGGAGAATTTGTGTTCCCCCCAACTTCATATGTTGAAATCCCAACCTTTAAGGTGATGATATTAGGAGGTGGGGCCTTTGGAAGGTGCTTAGGTCAAAAAGATGGAACACGCATGAATAGTTTAATGCACTTATAAAAGACCCACTACAGATCTACCTTGTCCCTTCTGTCATGTGAGGTTACAGCTATCTATAAGGAAACAGGCCCTCACCAGACCTTAAATCTTCCAGTGCCTTGATCTTAGACTTCCCAGCCTTCAGAACTGTGGGAAATAAATTTCTGTTCTTTATAAGCCCCTCAGTCTACAGTAATGTGTCACAGCAGGACAAGCAAACTAAGAGAATCATTTTTATCATAAGTGTTTGTTCAACAGGAGACTTTCAGTCTCTGACTCAGGGGAAGAGAAGAATGGATGATGGATTATGACTTCTCATTGCTGGCTAGGAAATTACACACATCACTTCCTTTCATTGTCTATTGTCAGAACTATCACAGGGACCCAACTTTACTTCAAGGGTAGCTGGGATATATAGGACAGGAAATATTCTATGAACACTGTCTCTGCCACAGTTCACTTTTCCACTCACCAAATCTCCCTTTGTTGCCTCTTTCCACACACTAAACAAACCAAACTCCTTTCCAAGAGACACAACTCAAAGTCCCATCCAGGCTTTATCCAGCTTACATTTCAGGATCTACAATATGTGCAGTACTTTTTCCATCAGACCAAATGTGGCAAATTTTTGTCCTAGTTACCTGCCTCCCTCTCTCCCACCACCGACATCCATGGTGGAATATTGTATTAGTTTCCTGAGGCTACTGTAACACATTACCACAAACTTAGTGAGTTATAAAAACGAGTTTATTCTCTCACAGTTCTGAAGGCTAAAAAGTCTGAAACCCAGTTGAGCTGTGCACCCTCTGGAAGTTCAAAGCCTGAATCAGTTTTTGCTTCTTCCAGCTTCTTTTGGCTGCCCTGGGATTCCTGGGTTTATGGCCATGTCTGTCCAATCTCTGCCTCCAACTTCATATTGCTTTCTCTTTTTACTGTTATTTCTCTTTGCATCATTTATAAAGTTTGTGGTGACATTTAGAGCCACCTGTAAAATACAAAATAATTGCCTCCTGTCAAGATATTTAACTTAATCTCAGCTGCAAAGACTCTGTTTCCGAATAAGGTAACATTTACAAGTTCCAGAGCTGAAGACTTGATATCTTTTGGATGGCGGTTATTCAATCTATCACAAATAGGGAAAATATATTTTAACATTAGAGAACATTCAAAGAAGTCAAAACTTAATGGTGAAGCTGGAGCATTGAGAGCAAAGGGAAGAGAGTAGGAAGATAAGCTGGAGAGAAAGAAAGGGTCTGACTAACAGAGTTTTACAGGACATTGTAGAGGATACTAATCCAAACTGGTCCAAAGCCCCATATTGTATTCCTTCATATATATTATATATAGATATATATATATATAGATATATATATATATCTATATATATATATATATAATACTAGTCAGCCAGAAAAAAATAATAAAATTTTGCCATCTGCAACAACACGGATAGACCTAGAGAATATTATGCTAAGTGAACTAAGTCAGACAGAGAAAGACAATTACTGTATGTTATCACTTATATTTAGAATCGAAAAAATAAAACCAACAAGTGAAAATAACAAAAAAGTAACAGACTATATATATATATATATATATATATATATATATATATATATATAGAGAGAGAGAGAGAGAGAGAGAGAGAGAGTAGGTTAAGACCTCCTCCGAAGATGGTGTGGGAACTGAGTTCTTCCTTCCAGACAGACCCTGGTTTAACAAATTTGGTTAATAACCTCCAGCTGCTGTATCTTTGGGATCTGCCATACCATTTGCTCTGCTTTTCCCATCTCTCTTTCCCATCCTCTCTAATTGTTCAAAGGCATTTTTTTCTCCAGTAAATCTTTTGCACTTCTAATATCTTACTGTTTGCTGGTGGACCTGAATGGACACGGTTGATACCTGGAGTCATCCAAGAAGGTAGATGTTAAAATGGAGTCACCTCATACCTGTCAAGGAAGACTACATCCCAAGTGGTATGTGCCATATGCATTGTCCTTGGAACAAGGTGGCAGCCCCTTTACTAAATATTTCACTAGTGGTTATGTGGGAAAATGTCCCAGTGAAGAGAACTAACTCTATTCATGCAATGCTTCAGGTATTTGAAAGGTACAGGAAAGCAATGCATAAAATTTAGGTGTAATTGACCAGTTATTACTAAGTTGTATCGATGATCTTAGTGGAGGAATAATACTTTCTTAAAAAAATATTAGAATCATTTTATTTAATTTCTCTTTCCTATAAAAATAAGTACTCTTATACTTTTCCAAATCATTGATACTAGTTAACTGGTCAAATTAGTGGAATTTTATCTAGTACTTACACTGTTACACTAGGTGGTGGTTCTCAAATTGTCATCAGACTTCCCTGAGGTCATATAAAATATATAAAACTCAGCTAGATATTCTGATTCAATAGGTCCTGGGACATGTCAGCATTTAAATGGGCATTCCAGAGTATAGGCTTTCCAAAGAGCCTTAAAGAAAGTATATCTAGATTTGGAATTGAATTCTGTACTCAATAATGTATAGAATATAAATTATTTTATAGTGGTTTTATGTGAAATTTGGAACTCTGATGCCCTCATTATCTTTTAGAGTAATGAGTTAGAGTAATCAAGTGTTTGGAAGGTAGCCCAAGTCTTAAGTAATACTTTCACATGTTTATAAGTTTGTTCTGAGCTAGTGAAGCTTGAAAGAGTCCAGTGATCTCCTACCTCAACCCCACCCAACCTGTAATATATTTAGTTAAGATCAAACTAGGCAAATTTCCCTTAGGTTGTTTGGTGAGCTGCCTGTCTACACAGTTCACCTAAAGAACTTACATACAGATGAAACATGTACCAACTTTGTTCTTGAAAAGTGAAAAGTCGTTTTCCCCAGATACCAGAATAATCTTCCCTTATTCACAGAATGCTGCCAGAAAAGGTGGATAGAAAGTTAACTGTGACATTCCAAACTGAATATTTGTTAGTGAAAGGTTTATTGTTTTAAATAAGATAATAGGGCATTATTTTAGAAGAAAGTTTTTTTGCCTAGTAGACCACAATTCCTAAATACATCTGCTAAGTCAGTATTTTGTATGTTGGGAATCTATAAGGAGAAGCAGAGTGGGAAGCTTTAGTGGAATTTCATAATTTCTTATAGCTTCTCATATTTGCTTGGTTCAGTTATAAAAATCTCAAATACCATTGCATCTTCTCTCAATACTATTATCACAAGCGCTTCCTAGCTCTTCTGTCTGCTTTCACTCTGTCTGCTTCCACTTTATTCTCTAAACTGGATATATGGATCTTCCTAAAATGCTGATTATATCACTCCCACTTCTTATTGTTTTCAGGATAAAATTTTCTTCTAGTCATAACTTTAGTCTTGTTTATCTCTCTAGCAGCATTTTAATGTGCATTTCCCTGAAGCATTCTAAACTTAAACCACACTAAACAATTCTCTGTTTCTTTCCCCTAAGCCTCTTATCTCTTAGCTTCTGAGCATAATCTTTCCTCTAGTTGAAACACATTACCTTTCTCCAGCTCTCACCTCCAAACCTATTTCATCTAAATTTTATACTTTAAGTGTCAGCTTAAGCACCACATTTTCTGAGAATACATGTGATTCCTGAAATAGCTAGGAGAATTAAATTTTTAAAATTCTGACTTATAATATCTTGAGAGACATTATCATTCTCAGGAAGCCCTACACCAGAGGCAAGCCATATGGTACTGCCAGCCTGTAATCAAGAACTTTTAAACAAGATTTGGATCTCAGAAATCCCTTTACTCATTGCCCTAAACCTATCTCAGTGCTATTCTCCTCCAAACACCAAAATTGGAAACTGTCACCTTCACTAACCACCCATCAGCATTGAAGAACTTGGACTTATTAAACACCTCTGCACTAGGGCAGGGGTTGGTTCATCCTTAATGTTCAACACTCATACTTAAGATCCACAGATTTTTTAACTGCTCAGAAATAATTGGAACTGTGTTTTCAGGTTTCCTTTTGACAGAAGATATTTTAATTCATATGTAAATTATAATAGCTCATACCACTTCCCTCATTCAATAATTGTGTCTCTTCTTTCATTCAGGGAATATCAGTAATGTCTGTTGAACTGAGAGAAGCTAAATCTATTCATTGAAAAGCTCCCTTTACCCTTTATTCTGTATTTGTTAAATTGGTTCATGCATACCTTCCCATTGTGGGAAAGCACACATTCAACAGTTCAGCTTTCTCACACCAGAGGAGGGCTAATACTGTCCTTGTGTATCAGGTAGGGTCCTGCAGGAAAAGATGGCACACCCAGACTGGGGAATTTAAGGAGAGTTTCATAAAGTCTTATTTACAAAGCTGTAGGTTGAATTTAGGGAAACCAATAAAGGATAATGGGGCTCCTGGCGTTAGGCACAGCACTATTTAAGCATGAAGAGACAAGGTGAGGGTGTGGTCACCAGAGACATTAGAAGGCCACCTGCAAAGGCTTTGGATTTTGGCTGAGGGATCCAGACACCATGATCACCCAATGGGGAGAGAACCAGGGAATCCCAGCCCCTGACCTCCCTCCTCTCTTGTCTTCTGATCTCCTCTCATGCTTCCTATTTGTAAAGGCAACCAGCATCTTTTATTGATCCCTAGCCTTGAAGCAACAAAATAAATTCTTCAGAAGGTAAGATTCCATAGGAAAAGTATCTCATGTAAAAGTTTACAACTGAAAAGTTTTTATGCCCAAGGAATTAGACTTATTTCTGCAGGGATATATTGAGAAAGATCTATATCTATATCTCTATGTATATACACAGATATATTTCTGTAAGGTCATATACATAACACATATACATATATATGTGTAATTTTAGTACATATATAATAATTGTATATATAATAATATATAATAATACCTATGACCATACAATTTTGACCTACCTAACAAAAAATTCATATAAAAAGTATAGATAAAAATATTATTCCTGTAATATATTTATGATATCTTCATTTCCATCTTATATATTACATTTCCATTAAATACCTTTTTTAATGAAAACCTTTGAAAATGATTCTTAAATATTTCAGATTAAAGGTAAACTATAAAAAAAAAATAGTGTCCTCCAATCTTTTATCCTTTTTTTAACGTTTCAAATACAACCTGTTCCTCAAAATTGGACCAGAAAAATTATAAATATTGTGAGAATAGAGGTTTTATTGAGTTCTCCATTCTTTCCTGAGGGAGACATTTCATTTAACCACATACGAGTGTTTAACAGAGTGATACTAATTTTGACTGCCCCTTATCAGAGAAACAGATGATTTCCTTTCTATTACTCTGAAGATTGCTAGAAAGTGTAGAGAATACAATACCTTAAATCAGGCATTGTCAAACATGAAATATTTGAGAATGTAACAAAGGTTTGAGACCCAGCAAGTTTAAGAGGTCTGTGCCACACTGTCCCAACTGCCTCTTCCCCTGTAGCTTGTGTTTCATGTTGTCTGTGTTAGAGCATAGTATTTCCAGCTACCTTCTATTGTTGCAGAATATCATAATACTAAATCTGGTTTTTGCTTTTTGTATTGTTTTTGTTTTGTTTTACAGGTACACCCTTCCCATTTCCCCTTCTGCCCTCTCTCTGCCATCTTATCCCTCCTTCTGAAAACTGAACCAATGCCCAGAACAGGGGAAAGCAAAGTGGTGGCATCATTCAAAGGTAGGGAAGAGCCAAGACAAACCTGGCTGAGCCATTATAGAGATCTGGTTCCCGCTTTCAGGCACAAACTTCCTATCATGGGTTGTGCATGAAGGAAGGAAACACCATCCACTTGGTGTCTCTTGTGCCTGGTGTGGAGAATCAGCCCATACGCGTTTAAATAATTAAGGGGTTTTCTTTGCTGTCTAGGAGACTACATACCACTTGAGAAGGAAGCATGTATTCTGTGAGCTTGTTAGGTATATGTCCAAATGTTATTTGCTAATATACCCCGGCGGTTTGCTTTCGCTAATATGATGCTATGTTTCTCCCCCCACCCCCAACTGCCTTGAGGATGGCAGGGCAGCAGCATATTAAAGAGATGTGCTACAGAATTCCAGTGATGGCCTGGATGAATGAGACATGGGATAGATGACCTGGGTCTTATAGGAGTCCAGAGTGGCAAGAGAAAAGAGGGATAACAGGTACTGAAACAAAGGCAAGTCATGGAGACCTGACTGGAAGCTACAGCAGAGATGATGGAATCCAAGGAAACATCCTCTCTTTGGTGAATAGAGATTTCTTCTGTGGGCACTTGGTACCCCAGTTTCCTGCCATGATGTGGGTCAGATGTTTTTTCTTTATCACATCAGAATGGCAGTGCTAATGTGTCATTCTTATGACCATCCTATTAAAGAAATATATTCATAAAAAGATAAATATACTATTTTACCACATTTCCATTTTCTATGTCTTAATAATGTGAGTTCCTCAAGAGTGGGGATCATCCTGTCTGTCACTGATTGCCTTCTTCACCCTCCCCTCGTGCCATGCCCAGTGCCCGGTATGTAGTAAGTATTTCATATATGTTTATTTTACAAAAAATACATTTAGAGCAATCTAGATGCTAAGTCCTTAAAAGGTGACTGAAAATGGACCTCAATAGATGGTCTGGATTTCAGCTGTACATGAATTTGTAGATGGCAATGAATTCAGAGTCAGAAACATTGTGACTCACAAGATAGTTCCCTTAAAAGGAGGCATTGAGGGTTTCCCTGGTGGCGCAGTGGTTGAGAGTCCGCCTGCCGATGCAGGGCACACGGGTTCGTGCCCCGGTTCGGGAAGAACCCACATGCCACGGAGCGGCTGGGCCCGTGAGCCATGGCCTCTGAGCTTACGTGTCCGGAGCCTGTGCTCTGCAACGGGAGAGGCCACAACAGTGAGAGGCCCGCGTACCGCAAAAAAAAAAAAAAAAAAAAAAAAAAAAAAAAAAAAAAGGAAGCATTGATAGGTGATATGAGCAATGAAACTTCAGCCCTAATGATTGTCACATCACGAAATGTTTAGCTATTTATATTGTTAGGTGTAGAAATAGGCAGTGTGCTACAGAACATTGTACAGTATTTGTTAAAGCAAGTCTATCTTGCAATGTAAACAGGTAGGTTTCTGGCACAGTGTTCGACGAATACACATCCAGCCCTGATCTCCTTCTCCTCCCCAGACATGCTCCACCATCACCATTTCCTCTTCCAGATTAGAATTGGAATCATCCCAAAGGCAGGAGCTAGAATCCTTCTCTCCCTCACACTCCATGTATAAAAATCACTAAATGTTTCAATGTATATAAATATTTTTAAAAAGCTGTTGCCTTGCTACCATCTCTTATCCATTTGGTCTCAGCTATTTGCTTCTCAGAGAAGTCTTCCTGACTTCACCACAGTGGGTCAGGCTCCCTTTATATATGTGCATAAGATTCAGTATATCTATACTTTATAGACAGTATTAAAACTATCTGGGTTTTACCCCTTGGACTAGTTCATTTTCTTTTTGAATGTGGGACTTACAATTTATTTATGATTTCCTCACTGCCTAGTCCAGTGCCAGACTATTAAAATGAAAACTATCAACCCCCTCTCCCCACCAAAAAATGTAGAGATAACTCTTAAAATTTGTTTCTTTTTATATAAACTATTAGTTAAAAAACAGCTGAAAATGATCATGGTAACAAATCTAACAACCTTTTAGTATGAGCTTATATAATGTGTTGTGGACTGAACTATTTATAATAATATAAATATTATAATGATCCTTTTTATGTTGCCTATGCCCTTATAATTCTGCTAAAATCAGAACTGGAAGTGATGTTTTTGTGGCTGATTTGATTCTGTCCTAAGCAGTTTTCAAATAAGTCTTAATCACAGAGTATTTTCTTTCCATTTTGTATTCAAATAATGTGATTCAACTATTTGATTCTTTTACTCCATGTCCACATTCATTCACTTGATTCACTTAGCAGACATTTACTGTACAGCTGATTGACATATGACAATCACAGAACTACAGGGTTTATAAAGAGAAATAAATTCACTCTTTGAACATGTCTACAATTTGGTAAAAGGAAAATGGAAAAAAGAAAAGGCATGGACACTAATAGAAGAAAAGTGTTATCGGGGACAAGACGTAAATGTTTAGGTATTAGTGTAGCTAGGCCAAAGAGGAGTGATTACTTTTAAGAAAAGAAAGGAAAAAAGGAATGTGTGATAATTGCAGCTAGAGTGAGAGGCAGAATTAGATCAGAGATGATATCCTTTAGGGAAAAAAAGTAGTAAAATCCCCACATGGTTCTGATTCTTCTTATTAATAAGATTCTTCTTATTAATAGTGCACACTTACATAGCTTTTAGTTCATAGCATCCTTACTGATGTCTCCCCTTTATCCTATAGACATGGTTTTATTTACTTTGGTATTAAGGAGTAATTAGGATTATTATTTAGTTTAGTCTCTTTGCACAAGGAGAATCTCATCAGTAATTTCATAAGACTAAAATACTCTATCATTTTTCTCCAACATTTAAGTAGCTAATGTAGAAGGTGGAATAATGACCCTCCTAAGATATCTACATGTTAATCCCTGGAATATGTTATGTTAGGTGGCAAAGGACAATGAGGTTGCAGATGAAATCAATGTTGTTAATAAGCAGACTTTAGTGAGAGTACTTTGGAATATCCAGGTGGGTCCAATATAATCACAAGCCTATTTAAGAGTGGAAGAAGGAGTCAAAAGAAATAGAGGGCAGCATGAGAAGGATTCAATCCAAAGTTGCTGAGAATTGAAGATTCTCAAAGAACCATGAGCCAAAGGGAGCAGATGGTCTTTAGAAGTGGAAAAGACAAGGAAATAAATTCTCCCTTAGAGCAGCCAGAAAAGAATGCAGGCCTGCCTACATTTTGATTTTAGGCTATTAGACCCGTGTCAGATTTCTGATCTACAGAGCTATAAAATAATAAGTATGTGTTGTTTTAAGCCTCCACATTTGAGATACTTTGTTACAGCAGCCACTGAAAACAAATACAGCTGTCTTCAATAACCTCCTCTCATTTGGGAACTTGAAGCATATTTGTTGTTAATTTATCCTGGCTCCCAACACCTACAGTAAAGTAAATATTAGTATTACATGCCTATCTGGTTTAAATCTAGCTTTGATTTAATCATCAGATATGTCTGGAGCCCTTGTTATGGACTAACAGTCCCTTCTCTCATGGGACTCAGAGTCTGATGAGGGAGTAGGATAAAACATAAAACGATGACTTTTATTAAGTGCAACCAAAGAAAAGCCCCATATGCAATAAATAATTAAAACCGACAATCTAAACTAGTTAGAAAGGTTTCCATGAAAAAGTAATATTTAAGTAGTAACCTCAGTGATGAACAGAAATCATCCATAAGTAGGGCTTGGGTTGCAGAATTCTAGAGATCAGGAACTGTGAATGTTCCCTCAGGTGGGAAGGAGGTCACACGTTTTAGTTCAGGGAGGTGAAAGGAACCATGATTTCTCCTCTAACATAACTCCTTGATGAGAGTTCACTCATACCCTCCACTGGCCAGTGTTTTGACCACGGTCTGCTTAGAAACCCTCTTCCCCTCTCATAGCCATGCATCCATACTTTTTCTATCTTTCAAGTTCTGTATAGAAAACTATCACCTTTCATATCTCACAGCTGGAAACAATCTTTTTGCCTACTTCTTTAACACTTTATCTGTTCCTCTCCTCTGGTATTTATCACTCTCTCCTTTGTGGTATGCTTATTTTTGAACATTTTTTACTTCCCAGTCTAGAGTATAGATTTTAGCTTTTCAAGTGTTCTTGGAAAGTGTGAAAGGGCAGAAAGCAGCATATGGTGTGATAGCACTCGGTGTGATATAGAGATTGGGTCGGAAAAAGAATTGGAAAGCTGAAAAACATGAACATGCTGCAAAAGGATTAGGAGCTGAATAGAGGCACTGGTAGCATTTAGCCTTTTCGATTTCTCACAAGCCCTGTAGCCAGATATGGATAATCACTTCTCAGTTAAACAACTGTTATGACTGCTATTCCCAGCTCTCTGCCAATTACTTCAATCTGGAGATAGACTACAATTATCTAAGTAAAATGTATCTAAAGGATTTTCAACTCTCTGTCACCAAGTGAGCTGGCACATTCTAGTCACAGCATATACCTAACATGAGAGCATATGGAAGAAAGTATAAAATATAAAGAGTTAACTGAGTTTTCACTGCTTAGCATAGACTATCTGAATATTTGAAAACACTCCCATATTGCATTTGGATATTTTAGTGATGGGCAAATTCTGAAGTCATAATTTTAAAACTCCTATGTAAGGTATTATACAATATCTTACTATATATGTCGGGATATAAGTTACGTTGTAATAAAACTTTTTAAAAAAATCAATGTTTTAAAGCAATAAAAAAAATAGTTCTCGCTCTTACTACACATAATTCAAAAGTTGCATAGGGTCTACTCCTCGTGGTCCTCATACAGGGACCAGGAAATGAAGTCCCATCAACTAGATAGCATTTGCTATGGCTGTGGGAAGGGAGAGCGTGAAGAATTGACTTTGCATTGCCTCTCAGCTGTATCTTATTAACTTTATCTTCTCGCGTGATTACACCATCCCATACTTAAAGGGAGGCAGGGAATGCAATCCTCTCACAGACTCGGAAGAGGAGGGAGAGCTGAGATATCGGTGAGTAGTAATATCTACTATGTTTATTTATTGATATACACCATTTAAAATAGTATTTTAAAATAAATATGTTAACAGCCAAAAAGTAAAACAGAAAAATACAAAGAAAAATCTCGCTGAAAACCAATGTGACTGTTACACAAATAATTTCTACTGAAAAATGGTAATTAAATGCAAGAAGTAAGCACATCTCCTAAGTTTTCAATGAGAACCATATTGGATAATCAAAAAAGGCCACAGTTGATAAAGGAAGGCACTTATTTACAGAAAAATACCAACTAATAATTATGGAAGGAATATCACTAAGCAATTGGGAGTTTGCAACACTAATGAAACGATTGACTCCAGGAAGGAAAGGCAGTGATACTACAACCAGCAGATGAAAGGTTGTTTGGACCTGGATCTTCTCATAAAACCAGATTTTCATCACACAGACGAATTGCTTCTCACAGACAGGAAAATGTGGCTCCACAATGGAGAGATCTAGGTGTCTCTGTCTTAACCCTGTCAATAATCTTATCATTACCAACAGCAGGGGAAAAAACAGATGAGTCGTCATTATGAGTATCACCTGTGAAATATTCTTGCCAAATACATTTAACCTGTGTCTAATACCTTTATCTCATTTTGTATGTATGACATTCAAAAAATAGAGATAGGAGTTAAATGAAAAAAATAAATAATAAATTCAAGTAAAATTAGAAGATGAAATACTCCACAGGATAACCAACCCAGCCTCAAGAAATTAATGTCATAGAAAAAAGTTTGGGGAGGAGGGGTTATTCTACATGGGAAGAGATTTTAGAGATATAGTATCCAAATGCAAGCTATGTGGTCTTTGAATCTTGATCTAAGCAAAGTGATTGTGGGAAATTCAGGAAATTTCAATACACTATATGAATATACCTATATACTATTAGGTAATTGTTACCAATTTTTATATATGATAATGGTTGAGTGGTTATATAGCAGAAATAGAAAAACCTAGTTTTATAGAGATATATAATAATATCTTTAGGGATAAAATGCAATGGTGCAATTAATCTATTTAAAAATATTTCAGCAAGAATTAAGCAAATATGGCAAAATGTTAACAGTCGTTCGCTATAAGAGGAGGCTTTGTGGGTCTTTTGACTAGGAAGATTGAGAAGATTGATTAGGCCTGAGTCTTGTTTTGTCCACACTTGAGGATGTAAGTAGGTGATCAGTCTAACTCAAAGTCATGGACCAAGAGTAAAACGGGATTATTTCTTGAAAGAAAGTCAGGATGTAGTTACTTGGAAGAAATATAAATGGATTCTGGGCCGGGAAAATAACAGTCTGAGCTGGTAAAGGTCAGATTTGTGATTCAAATTTAGGCCTGTCTGACTCTGAATACTAGATTCTTCGAGCCACACTACACTGTGGAATTAATCACTCCCTCTTTGCTGTTCCATAGCCCTTTGACCATAGTGAAGAGAATCTATTTGACATTATCTTCTGTTGTACACATGTTTGTTTCTCTATGAGATTATGTATGAGTAGAAACTGAGTCTTATTCATCTGTTTGTTCAGCATATAGAATGTGAGTAGCATCCAGTGGTCTCCAGTGATGTATGTTAGAGTGAATTAGTTGGCACTGGTGCTCAGTGAATACTTGCTTCATTATGAATAAATAATTCAAATGAATTATATTTTTAAAACTCTTACAATGAGTGTGCTTTGTAATAACAAATCCACATACTCTTATAAAAATTCTTCAGAGTTTCTTGGTAGATTCAGAAACTTTGTTTTTACCACAGTAAAAAAATAAGGAATTGAATAATGTCTGGTGAAAGCTGCAAGATGTTCCTGTACTAAACCATTTAAACACATGCATCAAAGTTTACAACTGAGTAAACTTTATTTGCTTGACACTTTTAATGCCTTTAATCACATATTGGCTTTTGGCTGAAAGTGGAATTAATAGCCTCTATTATCACTCAGTGTTTATAAAATTGTCCTAAGAAATATTGTTTTTTTGTTAAATTTCATGTTTTGGGGAGTAAGCAAAGCACTACAATAATTATTCCCATGAATAAACTGTAACTGTCTTTATCTGTATTTTTTTTTTAAAGGAGATGTTGGGGGTAGGAGTTAATTAATTAATTTATTTTTGTGTGTTGGGTCTTCGTTTCTATGAGAGGGCTTTCTCTAGTTGTGGCAAGCGGGGGCCACTCTTCATCACGGTGCACGGGCCTCTCACTATCATGGCCTCTCTTATTGCGGAGCACAGGCTCCAGACGCGCAGGCTCAGTAGTTGTGGCTCACGGGCCTAGTTGCTCCGCGGCATGTGGGATCCTCCCAGACCAGGGCTCGAACCTGTGTCCCCTGCATTAGCCGGCAGATTCTCAACCACTGTGCCACCAGGGAAGCCCTATCTCTATGTTTATCTTAATATTCTCCTAAGTTGTTTACTTCTCTCTACCAAGCCTATATCATTTAGCACATTAATTCATCAATTAATCTCCGAATTTTATTTATTCTGTCATACCAAAACAACTTTGATTTTGAATATAAGACATACTTCTGCATTTATATTACCCTAATATTTGATCTGAAGTTTTTAAGTATCGTGTACATCCATGACCATATCAAATCTCTTTTTGGCAGCATCAGATAAGCTGGCTAAAATTGGATAAAATTTGTATTGCTAGAAATAAATGAGGTCTCTTAGCTAGCTTCCTCTTTAGTTCTTTTCTACCTCATCAAGTGTACTAAATATTACTTATAAAAATAACATTTATTGGTTGTTTAGTTAGCGACATAAATAATCTCATTCGATACTCCAAAAACCCTGAAGGGGAAACATTTACTACCCCATTTTACAGGCATAGAAACTTACTCTGAGTTTCACTCAGTCACTCAGCTGCAAAGTGGCAGGTGGATGAACGTTTGCTTTTATGCTCAGCCTGTTTAAACTTGGACTTTCCTAAGAGGAAAGCATGTATGCACTGCTCCTTCAAGTGACCCCCTTGGTTTGGTGGACGAGGTGCCTGGCAAAGTCGGCAAGGAACCTTGGAGGAGATGGTGAAGCTGGGTGAATAGTGAGGACTGCTCAGCTGACCTGCAGGCCTCCATCAGATGCAGCAGGAGGTGGAGTAGCCCAGCAGGGGAAGTGCAACAGCAGTGGGACTCCCCAGTGTTCAACTTGCTTATAAGCACAAGTGGGACACTCTCTCCTCTCCAAATATACTTAGCAGACACTTTACAGGTTAATGTGGTTCTGGATGAGCAGGTAAGGTAAAAGTCATCAAAATCCCACTATTTTGTTAATATTGTTTCATCTGAAAGAGTAGGGACAGATCTACCAGTGAATCTCGGTTTATTTCTACCTGGATATGCTATAGGCTAGTCATTAAAAGTATATCTTAATTTCTGTTCCAGTCAATAAAATTCATTCATCTCTAGAATTATTCTAAAATATGAGAATCCCACAGACTTTCCTTTTGATATTTATAGAAATGAAAAATTATTAGGGAGAAATGAATGGGAGAAGTCAGGAAAGTACGAGAAATCCTGTAAAAGAAAAACTTAGAACATTCAGCAAACAACAAAAGTAATCTTGAAATTAGTTCCCTTACTACATTAAGTAATTTAGTTTTGCCCAAACATCCTAAATAATACATGTCATTATGTTAAATCCAGGATTTGCTCTTTTCATTTTAATTACCCACAGCTACCTGCCAAATCATTCTCTTCTCTGCATTAAAAGAAAATGTTTATGTGTATTTAGATAACAAGTGAGCTAGAATTCGGAGGTTCTTGATTACTTATATAAAATAAACAATTCTATCCCTCTAGTAGAGGATCCTTGTCTCATTTTACAACTAGGTCTAAGTTTCATCTGGGTCTTTAGTTAGATTTTAGCCCTTCCAACATAAACTAAAAACTTATCACTAACCGTGCCTTTCAGGCTCATATATAGTGCTGTTCCTTACTTCTATTGTATTAAGAATATTGTTTGTCAATTCATGCAAAATTACTGAGCAAAGGAAAAATATAAAAATGTTCATGCTATAAGTAAACATTTGTTTACCTTTTTTTTTTTTTTTTTCTTTGTGGTATGCGGGCCTCTCACTGTTGGGGCCTCTCCCGTTGCGGAGCACAGGCTCCGAACGTGCAGACCCAGCGGCCACGACTCACGTGCCCAGTCGCTCCGTGGCACGTGGGATCTTCCCGGACCGGGCCACGAACCCACGTCCCCTGCATCGGCAGGCGGACTCCCAACCACTGCGCCACCAGGGAAGCCCCTAACATTTACTTTTAAAAAGTCACAATTATACTCAGCATAAAAGACAATAATATTGTATTGTTAATCTTTATGAAACTGGAAGTTTGTATAAAATAACAATTTGTGTCAAAAGTAACTCAAAAATATATAGAACAAAGGAAAATAAAAACATGAAATTCCTCTGGGATATACTTTTTATCAGTGATACATAACCTTTTATTTAGAGAAAAAATGCCTAAGAATATACTACATTTAGATTTACATAATTGATATAACAACAGGCTATATATTATATATTTTGTTCAATGAAAACCTTAAATGCCTCACTGAATTGAAATGTCCTTATTTCACAAATGCTCAAAATCCTTTAGCAATAAGTCTTTAATTATCATGTTCCTTGTAAAGTTCCTTCAGAATAATATAAGGTATAATAATGCTTCTTTATAGAAACTTCAGGTACTCTAGAGATTTTTAGAAATTCTGAAATTGTCTGGCTCTGTCACCACATGCAGGTCAAACCATTTGGCCAACCAAGATACCACTCACAAATATTTTGATTACTTCTCCCTTGATAAATCATCATAAATAGATGAAGCAGGCTGTTGTAAATATCTGTTATTAGAAACAAACAATAAGCATTTTGATTACATGTTCGGTAAATCAGTACTCAAGAAGAGTTTGAGAAATTGTTGATGCAGTTTCTAAGGGAAGTTTGGCAATTTTATCATTTCCATGAAGGTTTTAAGACCATCAGTGCATTGTATGATAAACAAGCAGTGCTTAGCTTTTAGCAAATCATGATGAACAACTTAAAGAACAGCAATGGCCAATCATGAAGAAAAATTATAAATACAGCAAAAGCCTGTTTAACTCAGCCTTCTCCAGTATAGATTTTGTAAAAAATGTCAGTATTTTGATTTCACATTTATTTTTACACTAAATAGTCATTGTTGAGCAACTTAATAATATAAAAATGCAAGTACATTTAAGAAAATAAGTAGGTTTAAAAAATTTTACAAACATTATACACACCTAAAGTTACATATAAACTTCAAAGTTTATAGGTAAAGATAAAAGTATTTCTTAAAAAAAAAAAAGTCCTTCCTGGGCTTCCCTGGTGGCGCAGTGGTTGAGAGTCTGCCTGCTGATGCAGGGGACACGGGTTGGTGCCCTGGTCTGGGAAGATCCCACATGCCACGGAGCGGCTGGGCCCGTGAGCCATGGCCGCTGAGCCTGCGCGTCCGGAGCCTGTGCTCCGCAACGGGAGAGGCCACAACAGCGAGAGGCCCGTGTACCGCAAACCATGCCCCCCCCCAAAAAACACCCTTCCTAAATTAGAAAGGTTTTTTTAACTTAGTTTACTCTTCCTAGAAATTAAAAAAGAACCATTGCTATAGTTAACATTTTTATACTATATTTTATTAAGAGACTATATTGAAATCATTGGTCATTTTTAGTGAATTTTGTAGAGTTAGAAGGGCAAAGCGATGCTGGAACAAAATTTCTTAAACTTGTCTACCTGTCTCTGAATCTTTAAATACAACAGGTTTTACCATAACCTCTAAGTTATTTATTTGTGCCACCAATATTTATTGAATGTCTACTATATGCCAGGCACAATTTAGATGCTAGAAAATAAACTGAATAAAAATCAAATCCCTGCCCTCCTGCCTCTTACAGTGGAAAAAACAGACAAGAAACAAATATATGATGTCAGATGCTCTGTAGAAGAACAAAGCAAGTAAAGAGATAGTGTGATTACACTTGTGGAGGTTATTTAAGATTGAGTGGCTACATAAGCCTTTTTAGGCAGTGATATTGAGCAGAAACCCGAATCGAGTGAGGGAATGTACTGTGTAAAGACTTTGAAGACTAATATTTCTAGTAAAGGAAACAGCAGATACAGAAAACCTGAGTCAGGTAAGAGTATGGATACTTAGAAGAACAGCAAGAAAATCAAAATGGCTAGAGTGCAATTAATGAGGGAAGAAAGAGAGAGGGTAGAGCCAGACTATGTAGTAGTTTATGATTATGTAGTAGTAGTAGTAGGAGAATGACTTGATATGATTTACATTTTTAAAAGATCACTCTGGCTTTTGTTTGAAAATTTACAGTGGAATGGAAGAAAATATTTGCAAACTGTATATCTGATAATGGGTTAATATCAAAAATACATAAGGAATTCATACAACTCAGTAGCAGAAAAACAAATAATCTAATTAAAAATGGGAATCTGAGTAGACACTTCTCAAAAGACAGCATGCAAATGACCAACAGGTACTTGAAAATGCATTCAACATCACTAATAATCAGGGACATGCAAATCAAAACCACAGTGAGATATCCCCTTAAATCTGTTAGGGCACCTGTTTTCAAAAAGCTAAAGGGTAACAAATGTTGGCAAAGGTGTAGAGAAAAGGGAACCCTTCTACACTGTTGATAGAAATGTAGATTGGTACCACCATTATGGAAAAATGTGTGAAGTTTCCTCAAAAAGTTAAAATAGAACTACCATATGATCCAGCAATTCCACTTCTGGGTATATATCCAAAGAAATGAAATCTGTATCTGGAAGAGATATTCATGCTCCTGTATTCATTGTGCAGCATTATTCATAAAAGCCAAGGTATGAAAATAACCTAAGTGTGTCAGTGGATGAATAGATAAAATAATGTATAGATATAATTTACACAGTCAATGGAATATAATTATATGTGTGCATATATATTTATATTACACATTCAATGGAATATTATTCAGCTTTAAAGAAGGAGATCCTGCCACTTGTGACAACATAAAATCCTGGAGAACATTAAGTCAAGTCATTTTGCTGTATGCTTAAAACTGTATCTAAAAATTGTATATATTTAATCTCAATAAGACTTGCAGGGAAAATTACAGTAGGAAAACGTGAATGGAATCAGGGAGACCCAGAAAGTCAACACAGATAGTTTGCATCTAGGAGATTGACAACGGTGATTTGAACTAGTGTAGTAATAGTGGGGTACAGAGAAGCACTTAGATGTAAATTTAAGACATATCCAAAGATCAGAACAAAAGGGCTGGCTGATATGGGGTAGAAAGAAGGGAGAGAAGGCAGAGATCACTCTGCAGACTTTTGGGTTGAGCAGATTTAAATGTAGCTGCCTTTTACTGAACTTGGGGGAAGTCAGGGGAGGTAATTAGTGTTGAGAAACAAGAATTCTGTTTTGGACATGTTAAATCTAAAACAGCAGTCCAAGAGGCGATGTTAAATAGGCCGTTGGATATATATGCCTGGTATTCATGTAAGTGGACAGAACTAGATATATAATTTCAGTAATCAGCATACACATGGTTTTCTGTGTAATTCTTTTAGAAAAATAATTCCCATTTCCTTTGTTCCTTTTTGAATTTCAATTTTTTTTTATATCTGTATGGCTTGCAGGATCAAATAAGATCCCTTCTTTTCACCAACTCAAATCCCATGTAACTCCCAATGATTGGAAAATTCTAAGCCCTCTGCCTCATAAATCTCCATCCCTATCCCTTCCTTTAGAACAGAAATTGAATAAAACTGAAGAAAAAACAGACATTATAATAGTTTGAGAGATAGTTCAGAAATAATTGACTCATCCATTGCTTAAATTAATAAAAAACATCCCAAAACATGAAATGGTAATGTTCTTTTTTTCTTTTTAAATACACCACTATAAAAATATAGCCAGTTCTGTTGTTTGAGCTATTTTCAACTTTTAAATTCACGTTTGTAAGCTATACTAATTTGTTTAAGACTGTTCTTTGTCAGATTAATGAAAATGAATTATTTTTAATTTTCCATACTCTTTCTGCAAACTCCTCTTGTGATCATTGGCACATATTGATAAATTGATGCCTATGGCTAGGAATGAAAACTTTAGTTACAAACAGAATAAAATATTTGTTTACGAAATGTTTAGTTTTGAACTCCTTAACTACATTTATTTGTAGTAGGTATAACTAAACAAAGTTCAATAGATATTGTACAATCTGTTATCATCCAAGTTCACATCATTGTCTCTAGGGAGTGGATACGAGACTATATTGTTTTTAGCACTTACTATGTGAAAGTCAATGTGCATTCAATAGTCAACAAATGTTTCTTGCACATCTACTCTGGGTTAAATACTCTTTTTGGTGTTTGAAATACATCAGGAAGAAGTCAGATCTAAAAGCAATTTATTTTTCACGTAACGACACACTTAGCCCTTCTAGCAATCTGAGGTGATATATGTTAGGCATTTTTACAAAATTTCTAAGTAACAAAGCAACCTCAAACCCGTGCCTTCCACATTTTTCAAGCTCTGCAAGTCAATTGTGGATACAGTGATGTGTATTGGTCTCAGTTTGGTGGAGTGCTTCAGGTTATAGATTGATAGAACTTGGCTCTTGGTGGTGGTTTGGGCTCAGGACTTCTTATATGTTTTTGTTGTTGAGCCCAAGCTGAAAAGATATCAGTACACCAAAGTCATGCTCTTCTCATGGTAGATTACGAAGCACATTTCATGATTCTTGTATGTCACATCTACAATAGTTCATTGGCCAAAGCAAACTATGAGGACAAGTCTAAAGTTAATAAGCACAAAGCCATAGCAAGAATGTGGGTACATTACAGGGAAGAGAAGATTTTGGAAAGGGAATTAATTCTACCAGAGTGGCAGATGCAAATATTATTACCATTTTAAGGTAAGTTATAGAGAAAATATTGGCTGTTCCAAGGTCACACTTCTAAAGGGTGGCATTAAGGACTGTCTGATTCCAGAGACTATGATATTAACCACTGTTTTATGCCCCCTAAGAATTTATGTTTTTGTTAACTTATGTGTAGAATAATGTAAGTTAAGTAACCAAAAAGCCTAGTGTAATAGAAAGAATGGAAACTTGGAATCAAAGATGGGTTTTTAATTCTGGCTTGGCTACTGCACATCCATATGAACTTAAGCAATTTGTCCCTTTGAATCTTGGTCTTATTTATTATTAATGAAGCAGTTTTATCTGAAATGTCTGTTATTAAAACTAAATAGAAAATTTATTCAATGTTCCAGGTTCACAGTTTATAACTTATAGTTCCTCATTCTTAGTTTCCACCCTCTCCCCTCTTCCAGGTAGTAAATGAAGTTGGTCTGCTAGACATGTATCAATCATATGAGGGAGAAACATTATTATAGTTCAGAGAAAAATTATTATAGTTGAGAGAAAGTATATTATAGCTATCTAGAGATATATTAAATATAAGACCTTGTGATATCAACAAATGGCTTCTGTAGATCCAACATAATTTCATGTATCTTAGAAATTTAGTTATTATTTTCATTTTATGACATTCTTCAAACTATAAAAACATTGTTTATATTTTTCACACAAATACACCTATACATGTATTAAAATATTGCCTAATTTTGGAATTTAGAAAAAATTTTCCATGCTGATGGCCAGAAAACTAATGAATAGAAAATATTTGTTTTCCATATAAATTACATTTATGGACTATCTCTTGAATCTCTTAAACCTAAATTATCAGGGTTTAAAAGAATTTGTAAAAATTAAATGCACACAAACCTAAGACACACTCATGAATCCTAAAATCCATATCTTATTACCATGATTATAGGGCCCCCATTTATTTTTCCTATTTGTGTAAAAAATAAGTTGTAAGATTCATGATCTAAAAAGAAAAGATAAAAATGTGGAATTTTCCGAAGGATTAAGGTTACTAGTGAGTTAGTACTTTGTTTTATTAATTTAAGTAATTTTTCATAAGAGTTTCTATATCAGGAACCCCCCTGGCATATTTAGATGATGTCTACAAAATATGGAAGATTTGAGGAGACAAGGTAATGACAATATTTGAGAATGAGAATATCTGACATGAGAATATCTGACAGAGTGAAAGGGGCGGGGGCACAGTGGTCTCTCCATAATTGGGGACTTTCAAAATGTAAATTCCTTGGGTGGGTACTGAATATCTGATTTAAAAGAAATGAAATAATTAAATAGAATAGCATGAAAAATTTGTTGATCAATTTTAAATCTTAGATAAATTTTATCAATTTTATAAAAATAAAATTTTCAAATTGAGTTAAGTATAGACAAGAAACTATAAAGGTATTTAATCATTATTCAAAGCCTACTTACACACACAAAGGCAACAGGTCCACATAGTTTTATAGACACATTTTACCAAACTACAAAGAAGTAATCTCCCTCTTATATAACTTTCTTAGAAAATATAAAAAGATAAATCAGTTTATACATTCAATTTTGAAGCCTGTGAACCAATTACAGTAAAACCAGTCAGAGAAAGGAAAATTATTTGCTGATCTCATTTTATAAATTCTGTAAGTTGTATAAATTTTCAGATCTCATTGTTATAAAAACAAATGTTACCAGAAAATAAATAGCAAATAAAATCCAGTAGACTGTGTGTGTGTGTGTGTGTGTGTGTGTGTGTGTGTGTGTGTGTGTGGATACATTATGCCTAAATAGGATTTATTCTTGAAATACAAAGATGATTTAACATTAAAAAAAATCTATTTATAGAACTCATTATGTAATTGAGTTATATATAAATTATTAACAAATTAAAAGGAACAATCATGTAATGTACATAGAAAACTTAGAGTATTAAAAAAATGTCCTCGGGGCTTCCCTGGTGGCGCAGTGGTTGAGAGTCCGCCTGCCCATGCAGGGGACGCAGGTTTGTGTCCCGGTCCGGGAAGATCCCACATGCTGCGGAGCGGCTGGGTCCGTGAGCCATGGCCGCTGAGCCTGCGCGTCCGGAGCCTGTGCTCCACAACGGGAGAGGCCACAACAGTGAGAGGCCCGTGTACCACACACACATACACAAATATGTGTATATATATATATATATATATATATGTCCTTGACCTAACAAAGAGAACAACAAAATCCATGGACATAGAATGTCTTTTCATTTATTCATGTCTTTAATTTCTTTCATCAAAGTTTTGTAGTTTTCAATGTACAAGTCTTTCACCTCCTTGGTTAACTTTATTCCTAAATATTTTATTTTATTTTATTATTATTATTATTATTTTTATTTATTTATTTTTTTTGCGGTACGCGGGCCTCTCACTGTTGTGACTTCTCCCGTTGCGGAGCACAGGCTCCAGACGCACAGGCTCAGCGGCCATAGCTCATGGGCCTACCCGCTCCGTGGCATGTGGGATCTTCCCGGACCGGGGCATGAACCCGTGTCCCCTGCATCGGCAGGTGGACTTTCAACCACTGCGCCACCAGGGAAGCCCTATTTTATTATTTTAGATGCTGTTGTAAATAGGATTGTTTTCTTAATTTCCTTTATGGATAGTTCAGTTTTAGTGTATAGAGACACAGAAGAGTTTTGTATGTTGATTTTCTATCCTGCAACTTTACTGGATTCATTTATTTTAACAGTTTTTTGTGGAGTCTTTAGGGTTATCTATATATGACATTATGTCATCTGCAAAGAGAGATAATTTTACTCCTTTCTTTTCAATTTAGATGCTTTTTATTTCCTTTTATTCCCTAATTTCTCTGGCTAGGACTTCTAGTAATATGTTGAATAGAAGTGATGAGAGTGGAAATTCTTGTTTTATTCCTGATCTTAAAGGAAAAGCTTTCACTTTTTCACCATTGGGTATGATGTTAACTATGGGCTTCTTATTTATGGTTTTTATTATGTTGAAATAAATTCTGTACCTAATTTGTTGAGAGTTGTTTTCATGAAAGTTGTTGAATTTCATCAAATTATTTTTAATATTTATTGAACTGGTTATGTGATTTTTATCCTTCAATTTGTTAACATGGTATATCATATTAATTGATTTTCATATGAGCCATCCTTTCATCCCAGGAATAAATTCCACTTGATTATGGTGTATGATCTTTTAAAAGTTCTGTTGAATTCAGTTTGATAGTATTTTGTTGAGGATTTTTGCATCTATATTCATTAGGAATATTGGTACTTTTCCTGCAATGTCTTTGGCTTTGGTATCAATGAGTTTTGAAGTGTTCTCAAATATTTTGGAGGAGTTTGAGAAGGACTAGTGTTAACTCTTCTTTAATGTTCAGCAGAATTAACCAGTGAAGCTCTCTAGTCCTAGGCTTTTCTTTGTTGGGAGGTTTTTAATTACTGATTGAATCTCATTACACATTACTGGTCTGTTCAGACTTCCAGTTTTTCATGGTTCAGTCATGATGGGTTGTATGTTTCTAGGAAGACTTAATATTGTTATAATGTTCATACTATCCAAAGCAATACACAGATTCAATGTTATCCCCATCAAGACCCCAAAATCCCAGCATTTTTAACAGAAATAGAAAAAATATACTGAAATTCATGTGGAATTACAGAAGACCCCAAACAGCCAAAGCATTCTTGATAAAGAAGAATAAAACTGGAGTCATCGTGCTCCCTGATTTTAAAATACACTGAAGGGCTACAGTAATTCAAACAGTATAGCATTGCATAAAGGCAGACATATAGATTAATGAAACAGAAAATAGAGCCCAGAAGAAACCCATGCATATTCAGTTATCTGATCTTCAGTAGGGGTGCCAGAAATACACAATGAGGAAAAGATGGTCTCTTCAACAAATGTGTTGGGAGAACTGGGTATTCACATGCAAAAGAATAACATTGGATTCTCATCTTATATCATACGCGAAAGTCAAGTCAAAATAGATTAAATTTATATTAAATAGATTCATCATGAGTCCTGAAACTATAAAAATGGAACAAAATACTTGAATAGACATTTCTCCAAAGAAGACAGATGGCCAACAGGTATATGAAAAACGTGCTCAATATCATCAGGGAAACACAGATCAAAGCCACAATGAGGTACCACTTCACACCTCTCAGAACTGTTATCAGCAAAAAGACAAAGAACAAGTGCTGGCTAGGATGTGGAGAAAAGGGAACCCTTGTTCACTAATGATGAGATTGCAAATTGGTGCAGCTACCATAGAAAACGGTATGAAGGTTCCTCCAAAAAATTAAAAATAGAAATAACATTTGATCCAGAAATTTCACTTCTAGGTATTTACCCAAAGAAAACAAAAACACTAATTCAAAAAGATAAATGCATTCCAATGTTCATTGTAGCATTATTTACAATAGCAAAGATATAGAAACAACCTAAATGTCCATTGATGAATGAATAAAGAAGATATTGTATACTACTGAGACATTAAAAGGATGAAATCTTGCAATTTGCAACAACACGGATGGACTCCGAGGGTATTATGCTAAGTGAAATAAGTCAGGGAAAGACACATACCACATTACTTATATGTGGAATCTAAACAAAAAAAAAACAAAACAAAATGAAAACAGACTCATAAATACAAAGAACAAATGGGTGGTTGTTGTGATGGTTTTATAGGTGCCTGCATATATTCAAACGCATCATATTGTATATATTAAATATGTACAGCTTTGTGTATATCAATTATACTTCAATAAAGCTATTTTTAAAAGGACTACTAAAAACAATAGCAAATATTAGTGGTAAATGATTAGATGAAATCCCTTTAAAATCAGGTACATACAAGCTAGACTACCATTGTTATTTCTACTAGGGTCACAGTGTGTATAATGGCTAAACAGGCTAGAGCAGGCAGCTAGGCAGTATGCTAGCTCTGTCATGTATTAGCTGTAAAGCCTTGAACCAGGTACTTATCTTCTTTTTACCTCATTTTCATCATCTGTAAAATTTAAATAATTACCTTATCTAGGGTTTTGTGAGTTTTAAATAACTTATTGCATGTACTTTGGATAAAACCTAGGATATAATAAGTGCTCAGAAAATGTTACCCAGTAGTATTATCTACCCGTTTATTCAGTAGTGGATTGGAGGTCCTACTTAGTGCAATAAGAAAATAATCAAATTTTAGAAAATAAGGTTTTGAAAACTAAAACTGTGTCATTATGATAAAAAATTCAAGAAAATCTACAGAAAATTTTAATTTACAAGAAAAGTGCACACTCATTATGGCAGCAAATATATACAGTACTTAGGAATACTTATAACAACTTATGTGTGAGACATATATAAATATTATAAAACTCAATGGAATAAAAGAAAAAATACATGTAGAGATATACCATTTTAATGGATGTGATGACTTAATTTTTAAAAAATCTTCTCTTTTAAAAACAAATTATAATTGAAATTAAAATAAAAATAGAGGATATGCTTATGTATGTGTAACTTTTTTTTTTTTTTTGTGATATGTGGGCCTCTCACTGTCGTGGCCTCTCCCGTCGCCGGACGCGCAAGCTCAGCGCCCATGGCCCACGGGCCCAGCCGCTCCGCGGCACGTGGGATCTTCCCAGACCAGGGCACGAACCCGTGTCCCCTGCATCGGCAGGCGGACTCTCAACCACTGCGCCACCAGGGAAGCCCTATGTGTAACTTAAAAAGCTGGTTTAGACAGGCACAGAGAAGGTTATAAAAAATAAAGACGGGCTTCCCTGGTGGCGCAGTGATTGAGTCCGTCTGCCGATGCAGGGGATGTGGGTTCGTGCCCCGGTCCGGGAAGATCCCACGTGCCGCGGAGTGGCTGGGCCCGTGAGCCATGGCCGCTGAGCCTGCGCGTCCGGAGCCTGTGCTCTGCAATGGGAGAGGCCACAATAGTGAGAGGCCCGTGTACTGCAAAAATAAAATAAAATAAAATAAAATAAATTAAAAAGTAAAGGAAAATTTACATATTATATATCTTAATATATGATTTAATCTACCAGACACAAAAATATATAATAATTTTGTAGTTTTAAAATAGGGTGGTTCTTATGTGAGTTAATCAAGTAGACCAATGGATGGAAGAAAACAGAAGCACTCACACATGAATATAAGTAATTGGTATATACAAATCACTCAGGAAGAGGTAAGAATGGACTATTTATTAAATCATGTTGAAATAATTAACTATCTCCCTGAAAGTAAGATAAATTTAGCACTCTCATACTATAAACAAAGACAAATTCTATATTGATTAATGACCTAAATGTGAAAAGCATTTCTTTGAAACATTTCTTCACAAAAGAGAAAATGCATTAATCACAAAGAAAATTACTCTTACTTCAAATTAAAACTGTAGCACAAAGTCACCAGTAACAACGTTAAAAAAAAAAAAAAGCCACAAAACCGAAGCAACAACAGAAACAAACAAGTCATAGATTGGCAGAAGATATTTGTAATGCATTTATGGAGGACAATGCACTCAGAATTCATTCCACAAGTCAGTCAGAAAAACAGCCACATGACCAATTCAAAAACTGCAGATATAAGCAATTCACAGAAGAGGAAACAGGAATGGCCAAAAATAAATGTGACAATCTTGCTATTATGCATGAAGGGTGAATTTAAATAATGATACAGCATTTTACATTTGTCAGATTGACACAATTTGGCAGTGTTAAAATCAAATGCTGTTGGGGGTAAAGGGAAATAAGAATGCAAATCTGGTTCACGGAGAGGGCATATTTCAGGCATTCTTCGGGATATAGAGAAAACTCCAAGTGATTGTTTTCAACTCTTGAGTATCAACCTCTGATTTAAAAAATGCTCAAAAACTAAGCTATAGTACGTCTACTGGAAGCATTTCATGTCATATACATTTTAAAGTAAGGGTTTGCCTTCCTGGAACCATAATACTTCATGATTCAGAAAAAGGAAGCAAAGCAGTTCTAAGTCAACAGGGCATTAGGAACTGAAACCATTATTCTGATTTAGACCACATATACAACATAATCTTCTCACATTTGATATCCTGTGTCCTCATGTTTTAATATACACTTCCTTATTTTGAGATTAAAATTGCAGATGTGTGACAACCCTAACATCAGCGAACAGATGAGCAGAACATTAAAGTCCCTCAACAGCTATATGATCAGGTTATATACTATTATACTATATAGGGACATTTTCAAGAACCTAGACTAGAATCTATGTATATGTAAAATACACATCAGGCCTTAAAACCACAGAAGATGAAAGTCAAATAGATCAGACATTTCCATAATACTAATTATGTGGAAAAGTCTCACAAAAGCATGTGGCAACTTTCACTCAAGGATCACTCAGTCCCACTTCAAGGTCCTCAATATTCAGTCAAAAGTGCCAACTGATGAATTTAGTGATAACTGAACTCATAGTTGCTTAGGTTGCTTATAATTTTCTCTTACATTAATTAAATTTTTATGAATATAAAATTCTATTATGCCTTTTGCCATGAAATTAGTGGACGTAATTGAAACATTTGTTAATATTTTTATATTGAATTATATATTAAAGCTTAAGGAAAATACTATCAGGACAGGAAAAAAGAAATTTTGGCTTTCTGAAGAACAGCATGAAAATTAAAAGAGCAAGCAATATAAGTATTGGAGTAAAAAAAAGAGCAGAGATTGAATTCTGGCTCCACTACCTAAGGGTAATGCCCTATTAAAATTACTTTTCTTTGCTTATTCCTTGTCATCTCATTTTAGATACGGGGATATTATTCCCTATCTCTCAATAATGTTTGGGTCCTATGTAAAGCATTTAGTGCTCTGTTCATACATAAAAACTGTGTAGTCCTTCCCCACATTGAATCTGGACTGGCCTGTGGCTTGAATTAACTCGTTGAAGGTGGTAGAAGAATGTCCCAGGTCTGAAGAATCTAGGCATCAAGAAAGAATTGACAGCTTCTGCTTTTGACATTTTGGAATTCCTGAGCCGCTACAAAGAAATCTAGTTACCCTACTGGAAAGACCAATTGGAGAGAACAAATAAAGAGGGCACATGTAGAAGGAGAGTCTTTGAGAATGCATGAAAGGCAAAGAAGCCTGGCCATCCCAATATTACATTGGAGGCTCCAAATCACTCCTGTTCTGACAACCATCTGTCTGGAACCATATAGAGAACTAACGGAGAAGAGCAGAACTTCCCAGCTAAACCCAGTCAACCCACAGATCCATGAGATACATTGAATGGTTGCTGTTTTCAGCCATCAAATTTGGGATGGCTTGTCAAGCAAAGCAAAAGGGAAAACAAAAACAAAAAACCTAAACATGAAAACCATTTTATCAAAATATTTTGTAGAACATTCACTCATTCATTAAAATAGAATTTGTTGTTTCTTTTATGTGCCAGGCCCAATAATGAGAATAAAATGGTGAACTCAAACAGTAAAAGTTTCTGCCCACATGAAATTAGAGGCTAGTAGAATTACACACATGAAAGCAAATGATTAAAATAAGGTGATGTGATGGAAAGTTACAAATGCTGTGAGGAAATATTACATGGTCAAAACTGTCATGCAGGATCCTGAAGAGGTAAATTGGAATTGACATAAGAAAAAATAGGGGTTAACTAGGTAAAGTGACAGTGGGAGATGCATGTTCAGGTGGAAAGGAAAGCTTGTACAAATCTTCTTTAGCAATAGCAAAACACTCAAGAGGCTCAAAGGTAACTACTGAGGCTGGAGCACTGAGAATAAAGGGGAGAGGAAGACAAGATGAGTTGGATTAAGGTCAGTTTAGGATGAATCTTGCAGACTACGGTAGGGGAGAACTAATTTAGGTAAAAAGCACATACCCTCCATTTCTTCCTCATTATATACAGAATGATCTCTCAAAGAGGGTTATTTTGGGGGATATGGTAGGTTGGCCTTTTTGGCAGAGAGGGAGAACCGTCTTATAAATATAGATAGGAATTTTCAAGTCACACTTGAGTTCCACTGAATGCAAATTTTCAGAAGCTGGACATCAGGATTAAGTGTATATATATACACTTATATATGTTGTGTTTTTTTTTTGCGTTACGTGGGCTTCTCCCATTGCGGAGCACAGGCTCCAGACGCGCAGGCTCAGCGGCCATGGCTCACGGGCCCAGCCGCTCCGCGGCACGTGGGATCTTCCCGGACCGGGGCACGAACCCGTGTCCCCTGCATCAGCAGGCGGACTCTCAAGCACTGCGCCACCAGGGAAGCCAAAGCATCCATTTTTCAGACTAAGCTACCAAACCAAAAGAGCCAAAGAGGGAGCCTCTCTCCTGTTGCCTTAAAGTCACCTGGAGAACTTTTAAAAAGTAATTCTTGCCCCAGTATATATATATATATATATATATATATATATATATATATATATATAAAGATCTTCTTCACTTCTGATGCGAAGAATCCACAGACTGGTATTAGGGAAGCAGAGGTCTAGAGGAGCACGAGCTAAGTATATATACTGTTTATTTTATCCACTTTATCTCACTTAATCCTCACAGCTCTGAGGCTTTCTTTCTCCATTTTATAAGCAAAAACATCCAGGAGTAAATGAGGTTCAGCAACACAGCTACAGTTGCACCGTTAGCAAGTAGCGTAGCTGAAAATCTAACACAGGCAGCTTGACTCCAGAGCCTGTCCTTTGAAGCCATCCACTACAGTGGACATTAATCCCATCTCTAACACTGACCTGAACAAACGGTTTAAATGCCTTTGTGCTGTTTCCTCACATTTAAACAGAGGAAACTGGACTACCTGATTTCTTCAATCACTCTAATCAATTAAGAATTTTGTCTACCTTTTTCCCTAAATTTGGGGACTGAGCATCAGTGTACAATATGAGAACATGCAAGGAACTCACTGATACTCCCATATACACCGGACATGCCATCAGTTCACACTTGCAGTTTCTGTGACCCCTGAACAAAACAGGCCACTAAGCATGTTTCAAAGAAGCTAAGATCCTATTAACAACAGAAATAGGCAGGATAAATGGCTTACTTTTTCAGAGAATAGATCCATTGCTGTAGTCTGGTTATTGACCTGAGTGGGAGTAGCCCATAGGTGTCTAACGTGGAACTGCATGTGAGCCAAAACACAGGTGTTACTCTGAAGCCTGAAACAATTCAAGCACCTCATCAAAATAAGGCATATCAACTTAAAAGAGATGTTGTTTTCTGAACACTGAAAAGAAAGGCACAACTGATATAGGACTGTGGAATACAATTTGGATAGAGGCATTGATCTTAGAAAAACTGGTTGAGCTTGAGGAATGATGAAGTGGTACAAAGGTGGAAGTGCTGAAAGGGCTTTATATCAGTTCCCTGTGGCATCTTTCCTGGGTCAGTGGGACCACACTAAGAGGGATCAAATTTCTCTCTCTACCTTTCTCATGAGCCAACCCATTTTATCTGTCATGTCTTTGCGGCCGAATAAATTAAGAAAGGAAGCTCTGAATATACCACAATATTTTTAATTGGAAAATATCTGTCATTGTCTCAGAGGTTGTTTGTTTCAGCAACTCAATTCATTGTGAATGAGAATATAAGTACACTGCACACTTGAAGGATTTTTAAATAATCATTTAGTAATAATTAGAATAATTAGAATGCTGTTTAACTCCAAGGGATTATTTAGACACAGGGAACTCCAAGGTAGTTTTCATTAAAATAATAATTACTCTTCCTTCCTATATAGACAATTGAATGTCATTGAGCCAAAGTCTAAGACATAAGTGATTGTGAGAGAAGGTAAAGACAGAGGATTTTTCAATAGTTTATTGTCTAGTGAACAATTTCTAATCATCTCGTTCCCTCCCCTACACCCACCATGGAATAAATATCTGACAAGAGATAAGTGTTTTTCAGAGTAGATTTCTAGAAGAACAAATTATACAGAAAAACTTACATCTCAGATTTATGATGTGCATTTTGTTTTTCTAAAGAATTGCTCTCATGGTAAAATGTTATTTTAATGTCTCCATACATAAAATAAATTCAATTATGAAAGTAAAGGATTAATCCATATTTTAGAGGAAAAAGACAGTTTTTTGAGGTCTGCAGTTGGTTTTAACTATCTTCAATTACTATGATCATATGCCACCAAAATATTCTGAAATATGTCTGTTAATTTGGATGTAGCCTGGGTATATTTTTATAAATTCTATCTTTCACCGTATCATGTAAATAAAACTTGAGTGTTCCATGTGCCAATTTTGTTCCTTGGAATATTTTATCATTAAAGTTATATATTGGAGTATTTCCATATTTAAGAGCTATAAACCTAAGGAGACAGATGGTTAAATGCTGGGCAGATAAATAAAAATGATGAATAATTCAAGAAAGGTTATTGACAGTACATTTGTCCACCACATTAGTCCAATTTGCCTTTGTCTAGACTACAGCTTGATTATTGAGGAAATTTTCAATGAAGAAAATAATTTTTATACTTCATTTCCCTGATTAAACATTATGTGTTAGTTGAAACCATATATCTTCTTACATATGTTACATTTTAATTGTAGATATAGTGTTACATATATTTTGTATTCTATCACTCTTAAGTAGGGCATATGTGCCCTATTATTATAGTAGTAGTATATGTTAGGCAACATCTGTTATTGAAACTTATAGCTTGTCTTTTCGAAAATTCTTAGATTTTTGTCAAGTTTGTATCATTTTGATGTTTCAAGTATGAAGGATTTAAGAATGATCTGTATGAATCAGTGCTAAATAATATTGAACAAAAATTACCGGAAAACAATTTAGAATTTGAGCTTAAGGCATATTCAATAAGTTGAAAGGTTATTTCAATACTCTTTTCCCTGTGTTGTCTGACAGAAAATAATGAATGAATAAATGAGGGAACAATGAGAATAAAAAACAAGTTTAAAACATACTTAAAAAATAAATATTTGAAGACCTGTAGTTAAATTTGATAGCTTAAACGCATGAGCTTTTAACCAGTACTTCCTGAAATCCCACTAAAGTTTAATGAGTACATGAAGATGTTATAAACTTCTGGGTAAAGATGTGCTAAAGGAGGTAACACCAAAGAAATCAAAAAAATTTGCAAAAAGAAAATGGATTGATGTATCCAAAATGAATTAGCCAAGTGCAGAAAGCTGAAAACTTACAAACGGCAGGGGAAAGGCCAAAGCAAGTTAAGAAAAAATTGGAGACACTAGTTAACTGTGAAAATAAATAGAGGATAGTTTGATTAACAAGTATGTAGTTAGATGCTCAGAGTATCACCAGGTGAGTACCACTTTTCTATTCTGGCAAGAGAAAGGAGGCATGTTGAACAGCTTGAACCAGACAGGCTCTGGTCTCCTGCCCCCAGGCACTACAGAAGGAAGGGGTTTGCTCTTCTACTGAAATCTAAAACTGGGAGAGTAAGTCAGAGTCCTTCTAGGAATGCTAAGAGTCTCCACCTTCCTTCCTTTAATTGGCTATGAGAATCCCAGCAGCCAAGTTTATTATCATTGTCCCTCCCTCAACCCCCACTATAAACACATATGCACACACACACACACCCCTGTGAACTCCATCACACCAGCAGAATAGTGACGAGCCAAGAAAGAAGACCTATGTAATGGCTTGGTCCTCACCTGATTACCCTAACAAGTCACAGCCTCATAAAATGTTCCATAATCACTTTCTACTGCTGCCAGAACAAATTAGCACAGACTGGGTGGTTAAAGACAATAGTAATTTATTCTCTTTCAGTTTTGGAGGCTAGAAATTTGAAATCTAGGTGTGTGCAAGGTTTTCACATAACCTTTCTCCCTCTGTGTCTCTCTGTGTCTGAACTGCCCTTACCTTATAAAGACACAAGTCACTGGATTTAGGGCCCACCCTAATCCAGCAGGACCTCGTCTTGACTTAATTAATTACATCTGCAAAGACTATTTCCACGTGAAGTCAAATTCTGAGGTTCCAAGTGGACGTGGATTTTGGAGGACATTATTCAGCCCCGGTGCAAGTTCCCTGCATTTTTAATGTGAATATAGAAAAAAAAAAAAAGGCATTTGAGAAAAGCATAGGAGACCTGGATGACCAAATGAAAAAAGGAACTTGAGAAATGCATAAACATGAGAAGATAAGGAAACCAAAATCAATATTTTTAAAGATCTAATGGAAGACATTACACTTATGAAATAAGAATAAAAAGCTGTTTAAAAAAATGAAAATATAGAACAAGATGCCTTGAAATTATAAATATGATAGTAAAAATCTTTTCAACAAATTTGTTAACATTTGGAACATAAAGTTGAGGGAATATCCCCAAAAATAAAATTTTTTGAAATAAGAAAAGAAAATAGTAAAACGATGAGGAATTTAGAGGCTCAATCCAGGCATTTTTGTATCTAATAGAACTTCCAAAAAGAGAGAACAGGGAAAATAAATGGCAGAAAAATTGTTTTTTCAGAAAAAATGAAAAAGCCCCGTAGTGCGCAACATTTTTGTCTATTAACTCTGCGTTCCTTCGTTTGGCTTCATTCTCAGGCTGACTCTCTCCCTTACCCAGAAGGACCCTCCCTCAGTGTCCTCCAGAGTGAACCACTGTTGGTTCCTCTGGGAATCGCACATCCCCCTGCATTTCCCTCCCCTCCACACGCAAAACAATCACTGGTATTAAGATATTAGTTTCTTTCTTTGTCCAACATGTATCTTCTTTTCTTTTTTTTTTTTTTTTTTTTTTTTTGTGGTATGCAGGCCTCTCACTGTTGTGGCCTCTCCCGTCGCGGAGCACAGGCTCCGGACTCGCAGGCCCAGCAGCCGTGGCTCACGGGCCCAGCCGCTCCGCAGCATGTGGGATCTTCCCTGGCCGGGGCACGAACCCGTGTCCCCTGCATCAGCAGGCGGACTCTCAACCACTGCGCCACCAGGGAAGCCCCTTCTTTTCTTTTAATAGAGGAGTAAGATCATGTGATTGACAGAGGCAGATCCATAAGAAGAAAGAGAAGGAACTCTCCGCAGAAAAAACAAAAACAATCCAGTCAAACAAAAGATGCCTGCCAGAATAACTTTTGCTTCTATAAAATGTTATATCTAAAACATGTTTTACTCACCTACTAATATAGATTATATACATTACAGGTATTTACAGGGATCCCCTACTTCTTGAAAGTTTGCTTAGGCCACTTTGCTTTTAGGAAAGACCTACATTAGCACCTACTTTTGCTAACCAAAAGACATTTGAAGAGGAATTTCACTTTCATGAAAAAAGGAAAAAATCAAAAATAGCATTCAGGGTTTGTTTTGCAGTGAGCTATTATAGAGGCAGCGCAAATCTAGATCAGGGATAATGGCACCACCAAGCTCCTTTCCTGGGAACTACACTCCACATCTCAGCATCAAACCGCCGTAGGTTTGAACAGTGTCTGAGCATCGGTGCCTTATCTCGATTTATTTTATGCACCCCTTAGAAGGATGTCTCCTAAGGTGATTGCTTCTTTGCTTTAAGCCATTTCGGCTTACAAAAAGTTTCATAGGAATGCTCTTCTTTCAGATACTGGGGTAAACCTGTACTAAGATTTATGCCTATCAAAAAAATCACACCATTTTCATCTTCTACATGAGAAATAAGTCTAATATGTTGATTTAAAATCAGAGTGAAATATACTTGAAAAACATGACCTCAGTCACTTAAAAATACTTTCCCTCAGCTGTAGTATAAAGGTATGTTTTTTATTTCTGTATACACTGTAGATATAAGAATTCAAAAATTATTTTCGAAGATCATGCTTGAAAATAGGGTCAACCTATCATTTTATGCTTGTTTCCACAATAATCTTGGTTTTCCCAGGAAAATATCAAGCAAGCAAAAACGCAGATGCAAAGTCATGCATCTGCAGGTGGCTTTGTATGATTTATTTTTGAAAAGAATAAAAACAACTCTAACGATTTATTTTTTCTTTCCATATCTTCTAGAAATCCTAAACTAAAATGCACAATTCAAATTTCTGGCAACATCTTTCTTTTCAATATGACTTTTCTGTTTTATATTTCAGAGTATTTCCTTGTTCTGCTAGACTGAATTTATGATGGTATAATGGTTAAGAAAATAGTTTTCATATAACTGGCTCCTAATACTAGTATATACTAGTATTAGTGTAGGCTACTTAACCCTAAGCTTCAATGTTTTCATTTGAAAAGAGGGATAATAATGTCACAGTATAAGAATTAAATGAGACAATGTAGTTATAGCACTTAGCACCATGACAGACATGTCCATTCATTCATTTATTCATACTCATTCTCTAAACACTTATTAAACATATAGTATGTGCCAGTTATTATTATTTTAGATATAATTTTGAGTGAATAGGTGGAAAATATGACCCCATGAAGTTTAGGTCATTAAATACCTAATAAATGGGGACTACAATTACTAAAACTGTAACAAGCTATGAAGTTAAAAGCTACTTTAAAAGGAACAACATAGGGCTTCCCTGGTGGCGCAGTGGTGGGGGGTCCGCCTGCCGATGCAGCGGGACGCGGGCTCGTGCTCCCGGTCTGGGAGGATCACACATGCTGCGGAGCCGTTGGGCCCGTGGGCCATGGCCACTGAGCCTGCGCGTCCAGAGCCTGTGCTCCGCAACTGGAGAGGCCACAACAGTGAGAGGCCGTGTACCGCCAAAAAAAAGGAACAACATAGCATGGCTGTAATTATAAAATCATGAAACTATATTTGCCTCAGATTATTTTTATTAACCTATGTATACTCTACAGGTCATATTTCCAATTATTACTTGACCTGCAGTGTTTTCTTTACATGCATTCATCTTTGAAATCTTGACACAAGCAATAAATTTATGTTGTTTCATGATGCAATAGTGCAACAGATGAAACTCCTTCCTACTATAACTGTAGCGCGGCATAACTAGCCTGAGCCATCCCTCTCTCACATGCACACACTGCTGCAACCTAGTAGTGAGTCAACAGAGATAAGATTTCATGTCTATTTATCTTTGTATCCAACAGAGTGATGAGCAGTGTTTCATATTCCAACAAGTAATTTTGGAATTGAAACGAATTCTATAGATTTGGTGTTTAGTCACCACTATTATTCTAATTGAGCAAGTTCCTCAATTTTCTTGCTTGCCAAATGAAAGGGTTAAAAAAGATGATCCCTCCTTTCCCTGTCCTACCCACCACTGTACCTTATGTTTACCTTCATAACTGTCCTCATTATATGCAGTTATGATTTTCCTGTTACATAGTAAAAACTACAATATATCATTTCATTTATAGTGCCTAGTTGACACATTCACTTAGTAAATATTTGTTGAATAAATATGACCTGTAGACTTAAAGGATGCATCCTTATGCTTATAATATATATTATAGTAATTTAATGCATTAATTACTTCAAGCCTTATTTTAATTATTGAATTGTACTTATTTTCTCCTAAAACATTTGAGAATGCATAATGAGCAGTTGGGGAAATGTAATATTTTTATGAGGGTTGTTAGATAAAATATTGGGTAAGGATTTTCAGCACACCTGCAGAAACTCATTTGAAAGCAGAGGATATAGGGTTGTTTGTCTAGCAGAACAGTGCCTTGGTGATAAAACAGAAAATATATGCATTAAATTTTATTTCTAAATGGCACAATGTTACAAAAGTTGAGTCCAACTACATTATTGTGGAAATGTGTATTCTTGAAAGACATTTGTGCATAAATTACTTCTAAAATTCAAAGGACGTGAGTTTACACTATTCATACAATATAAATTGCACACCTAACTGAAAATTAAATGTCAGTGATTTCTTTTCTCCTTTGGCCACCAAGAAAATTAGGAGAGCTTCACTTGAAAAGAGCAACTGGTCCCGTATATCATAAGCTCTAATTTACAAGTCAAAATGATTGAACTGTTTAACGAAAGGAAATTAACAAAAGGAAATGTCATTTAGAATGCAGAAAGGTTTGGGGATTAAAACAATATCAATCACTTTAAAGAATTATTGAAAAACACATTTGTATGAATATCCAACAAATCAAGGAAGGAAAAAGATACTTTTTAATTGAAGTACAGTTGATTTACATATTATATTAGTTTCAGGTATACAACATAGTGATTCAAAATTTTTATAGTTATTATAAAATATCGGCTGTATTCCTTGTACTGTAAAATATATCCTTGTAGCTTATTAGTTTTCTATATAGTAGTTTGGGCCTCTTCATCCCTTACCCCCATCTGGCTCCTTCTCCCTTCCCTCTCACCACTTGATAACCACTATTTGTTCTCTATATCTGTGAGTCTGTTTCTGTTTTGTTACGTTTATTCATTTGTTTTATTTGTTAGACTCCACATATAAACACTAGTATACAACATTTGTCTATCTCTGTTTGACTTATTTCACTAAGCATAATACCCTCCAGGTCCATTCATGTTGATTCAAGTGGCAAAATTTGATTCTTTTTTACGGCTGAGTAGTATTCTATTTGTGTGTGTGTGTGTGTGTGTGTGTGTGTGTGTATGTACACACACACATACCACATTTTCTTTATCCATTCATCTGTTAATGGACACTTAGTTTGCTTCCACATCTTGGCTATTGTAAAAAATGCTGCTATGAGCATTCAAAAGCTACTTTTTTCAAAGGAAAGCAGTAGTATAGATTTTCTTTCTTTGTTACACTACTCTTTTCACCATTGGGTGATGTGTTAGCATTCTAACTGCTGACAAAAATAAACCGTAAAATTTCACTGACTTAAGCAAAGCTTATTTCTTGATCATTTAACAGTTCAGTATGGAAGGTCCTAGTTCATGAGTAGCTTTCCACTTCAAGGCTGGTTAGAGACTCAGGCTTCTTTCTGTTCTGTAGTTTTGCCATTCCTTGTGTTTCAGAGTCTTCTGCATTTAGCTGGCAGATGGGAGAATAGAAGGTAGATAATATATACTAATGGTCCCATAGTAGCAAGCCACTTGAACAAGTATTTCCCAGAAAGACAGCTGCTTCTCAATGATATTATCATATTATGGAAAGGGGGACACAAATTTATGATGGAAAGTTAATCATCTCTACTTCATGCATTCAGGGTCCCTCTTGCATAGGAAAATAAGTCATAGTCTTACCTATTGCTTTATCATTCCGGCTTGAATTTCCCTAAAGTTTAATGTGTATGTTTTCCTCTTTAATTTGGGGATGGAGGTCCTGGTAAGAATCATAAACCAATGCTGACAAAAACATTTTATGAGCAAATAGTCAACAGATAAGAAAATATTTGCATGAGTCAATTGAGATTGGAAATTTCTGATACATGCTCCTTTTTGTAACATCTGGATGTCCATCTTTACAAAGAGCTTTTGCTAATATCTCTAGCATAAATATAGATATTTCATTTAGTTGATCTCTTCCTTGTGACCACCTTTAGGAAATTCAGGAAAGAGACTGTAGCCTTTAATCAACCACTTTTTTTTTTTTAAGCAAGGAAGAGTTATAGTTATCATCAATTAAACCAAAATTGAAATTTAAGTCATTGTGGTACTCTTTCTTGAAATAGTGTTCAAGAAAAGATTTATTGGAAACTTGAGTTAAATTGTAATTAATATAAAACTTTATTTTAACAACCAGATTCTGTCTCCTAAGGTATTTTAATTCTTACACAAGGAAAATGTTTTGAAGTAGAATTTAAATTTCTCTTTTTTTGATCTTACAAGCCATCTGAAAGGAGACTCAGTGTTAATCAATACCATGGGAGACAGGGAAGACAAAAATGATTTGAACTCTCTATAAACTAAAATATCTTCTCATGGATAATCTCTCTTTTGTGTATGAGTCTCAAATTAATATTTAAATAAAAATATAACATGCACAATGTACTTTAGAATGTAAGAAATATTACATGATGCTGCTTGTGAGTAAAATCTGGAATTCTCATATTAAGATTGTTTAAAAGGTTATTCTTCTTTTTTGTATTTTTATAGTTATCTTCTAATTTACCAGTTAACTTATCAATCTTATATCATCTGCCTCTCTATTATTATTATCCCTCTGGCCTCAATAAACTCCATTTCCCTTGGAGTTAAGACAAAAGCCAGTAACATTATCTAAAAGGTCTGGCATGATTCAAACTTTGACTGCTTTGTTAGACATATCTGCATCTTTCTCCTAATACTTTCTGTGCTCCAGCTGAATGGACATCTTTTGATTCCCTTAAAGTTTACTCTAGTCCTGCCCACTAGTTTCCCACACACATAGTGTTTCCTTGTTCGTTAGTCTCTCATTCTTCCTGCAGATCTCAGTTTAGGAAATACACACTCCTAAAAGATGGTATTCCGTTCCTTCCCAAACACTTATACACTTTGAAATTATGCATTAATTAGAATGAATATATATTTAATGTATCTCCTCTACTAGGTTGAGATTTGATGAAAATGAAGATCATATCTGCTGTTTTACCGCTATAATTTCAATGCCCAAACCAGTTATTCACCCATAATTATTCACCCATAATTATGGTGACCACATGTCTCAGATTTCCCAGGGTTTCCTTGGTTTAAGCACGTTGTCACAGCATAATTTTAATAGCACATCTTTTCAATCTCAAAATTTCAAGTTTGGCCTATTCAATATATGATCCTTTTCTCATGATGACTGAACTGGAAATAATTGTTAAATATTGACTGAACTGATTGCTTCATTCATTCATCCCTGTGAAAATATTTACTGATCGAATGTTGTGTGCTACACATTGTGCTTTGCTTTGAGATATAGCAGTGAACAAGACAGATTTGTTCTCCATGATCATGAACTGGTTTATTCAATGACCACAAACATACACAAGCCTTTTGGGTCTTAATGTGTATATACACATGAATATATATTTGCACACATATATATTTATATATGATTTTTATATATATCCTTTGTCCTAATTTCTTTTTACCTACCTCTCAGAATCTAAACTTCTATCACTGTTTCTTTTTCATTTATTCTTTTTTTCACATTATCAAACATAATTTTTTTCAAATTGTAGATTATGTTAAAATATACTTAAAATTTACCATCTTGACCATTTTTCGGGCTACAGTTCAGTCGTATTAAGCACTTTCACTTTGTTAGGCAACAAATCTCCAGAACTTCATCTTTCAGAATTGGAACTCTAGACCCATTAAACAACTACTCTCCATTTCCTCCTCCCACCCAACCCTGGCCACCACCATTCTATTTTCCATATCTACGAATTTGACTACTCTAGATGTCTCATTTAACAAGAAGCATACTGTATTTTTCTTTTTGACTGGCTTATTTCATTAAGCATAATGTCCTCAAGTTTCAACCATACTGTAGCATGTGCCAGAAATTCCCTGTTTTCTAAGCCTGAATAATATTACATTGAATGTATATACCACATTTGTTTATCCATTTATCTGGTGATGAACACTTGGGTTGATTTTACTTCTTGACTATTGTGAATAATACTGCTATGAACATGTGTGTACAAATGTAACTCATGTCCTTGATTTCAGTTTTCTTTTTTTTAATATACAATCAGAAGTGGGATTGATGGCTTATATTCTATATCTCTAATTTTTCGAGGAACCTCTATACTGTTTTCCACAGTGGCTGCACCATTTTACATTCCCAGCAACAGTGTACAAGGGTTCCAATTTCTTCACATCCTCATCAACACTTTATTTTATTTTTTTTATTTTTTGTTTTTTCGGTACGTGGGCCTCTCACTGTTGTGGCCTCTCCCGTTGCGGAGCACAGGCTCCGGACGCGCAGGCTCAGCGGCCATGGCTCACGGGCCCAGCTGCTCGGTGGCATGTGGGATCTTCCCAGACCGAGGCACGAACCCATGTCCCCTGCATCGGCAGGCGGACTCTCAACCACTGCGCCACCAGGGAAGCCCATCACTTTATTTTTTAAAAAATTTTGCTGCATTGGCTTAAAATTTTTCATAAAATTTAGTTATTTTAATATCTGTAGAATCTATAGTAAAATTTTCTGTTAATTTCTTGGGAATTTGTTTTTTCTCTTTATATTCTTGATTATACCCATGTGTTCTTATAGAAGTGTATTTGTCCAACTTGTAAATCCTTGGGGCACTTACACATGTTCTATTTTTAATGATTTCTATTTAAATTCCATGTGGTCAGAGAACATACTCTGTTAACTTTAAATTTTTGACATTTATTGATACTTATGGATTAACAAGCACATAGTCTCTCGAGGTGGGTGACCATATACTCTTAAGAAGAATGTTTATTCTATAGTTGTAGGGAGTACTGTTCTGTAATACAAATTGTTTATGTAGTTAAAATATTGTTCAGATCTTACAACCTTACTGACTTTTTGACTAGATAGTCCAACAGAAAGAAAGTAGTGTTAAATTTCCAAGTTTGTAGGTTTGTCTGTATCTCCACTAAGGTTATTGTTTTTTTCTGATGAATTGACAGTTTCATCCTTGTGCAGTGTCCATCTTTATACTTCAAAATACTCATTTTCTTGAAGTATATTATTGTTTGGTATTAATAGAGCCATTCTGGCTTTCTTTTTCTTACTGTTTGAGTAGTATATCATTTCCCCCATTTAAAAAAATCCTTTCAAACTGTACCTTTCATATTTAATTTGTCTTTTGTACACATCCTTTCAAACTGTACCTTTCATATTTAATTTTTCTTTTGTACACAATGTATAGTAAGTAATGTCTTGTCCTGAGGAACATGTGAGAATGAGTCTGGCAATGAGTGAACTGGTAAATAGACCCTAAGCATTATCCAGGTCATTTTTGTGATCTTTCAGGGAGCCAATAGTGGTTCCAAGTGATCAAGAATTTTGTGGGCTGACTGCCTTTAGTACCACCAAGTAAACAGATAGTATTTGATAGGATTCTAGAGGGCACCCCTGTATCAGACATTATGTCTTTAGTTGTTGAATTGTATCAAAGTTGGGGGATAGAAAGAAATTTGGAAGGACAGGAGGTAGCTTTTTACTAACAGTTCAGTATTTTCTATTTTATTAACTGGTGCAGTTGTACCAATGTCAGCCTTGTTTATATGCAGACTCTTCAGATAGCAATAATTTTCTTCCTTCTTAGCAATCTTTAATCTGTTGCTTTTGTATTACTGAGTTATCTCTTCTCCATTTAGTTATTGTCTATTTTTACACTAATATCATACTAATTTTATTTACATGCAATTGTAAAATTTCTTACATCTAGTAGGCCATTCTTTTTCTTTGTTCATCTTTTTTTTAATGTATGGACCGTTTTCTTTTCTTATACATATTAGAATGAATTTCTTGCATTCCTAAAAAAAAATCTATGAGAATTTTAATTAATTTAATTTCTTAATTTCTTCAAATATATAGATTGTTATAAAGATATAGTTGTTATATTCACTTTTATATTGTACCATCCATGAACATGTTATATCTCTTAGATTATTAAGATACTATTTTTCCTATAATGATTTTAAGTTTCATTCATAATAGTCTATATTTTTAGCTATTTTCTAATAATTCCATAATTTTATATTTTAGTGTATTATTCCTGGTATGGGGGATAACTATGAGTTATTTAATAAAAATTTCATTGAATAATAACATACATATGAAAAAGTGTATAAATCATAAATTTATTCCTTAGTAATTATCACAGGATTGAACATAACTGTTTAAACTTCATCTGGATCAAGAAATAATACTAAATCTTCTAGTGCCCCCAACTAAACACTGTTCTCTCCCCACTTATCAAACTTAAATACTCTCCAGATTTTTGATGCCAAAGATTTGTTTTATCCTTTATTGAACTTTATATAAATGAAATCCTATAGTAAACAGTATTTTGGTCTGGTTTCTTTCATTTAAAATTATGCTTGCAAAGTTTATCCATGTTTTCTGTGTCTTGTAACTTCATTCATTCTATAGTTTTGTGGTATTATATAAATGCTTCATTGTTTTTAAATCTATCTATTGGTATATTTGATGTGCTCTTTTTGAGATGTTTCTCATTTTGGCTACTATCAATAATACTACTATAAGTGTTTTTGTACATATATTTTGGAGCACTTATGTGTGCATTTTTGTTGGGTCAATACCTAGGAATAGAATGACTGGGTCCTAGGGGAAGTGTATGGACACTCCTGTCAGCAGTGTGTGTTAGTTCCAGTTGCTCCAGATGTCCATCAAAACTTGTGCCATTAGGCAAAGCACATGATTCTTGCAGTTTCTTCATAATATTTTCCTGTGCCATTAGGCAAAGCATATATAATTTCCAACAACCCTCATCTACAAAATCTAGCATTCTCTTTCCTATATTGAGATTCCTTCAAGGGTTTGGCACTGGTTTATGTTTTGTTTCAGTTTTGATCAATCTTAATATTGGGCTTTTTAAAAAGTATGTCTTAGTACACATGTGAATGGGAAGACAGGAGCATGTCCATAGGAGCTTTGGACCAGTGTGATTTAAAATTGGAATTTCATCTTCTCTTCTTGAAACTCTCAATTTTATTGTCATCTGAAAAGCTATTGTATCCTATTTATATCTCTATTAATCTTCCTTCTTTGTTATATGAATCAGTCTAGGCCAAATCAGGGAAAAGAAACCATAGAGTAATTTGAACAGGAAAAGTATAGCATAAGGAATTATTGACTGCAATATGAAAATAGAGTAATGAGAGGTTGGCTAGAAAGCAGTATAGAAAACTTTAAAGACTATAGGATTAGCAAATTTATAAAATAATAATGGAAAGAAGATTAAAATAATGGAAATGATATAATGGAAATAATATAATAATAGAAATAATATAATAATGGAAATAATTAAAGACTAGGATTAGCAAATTTATAAAATAATAATGAAATAGTATAACAATGGAAATATAATATAATGAAATAATATACTATAATATATGATATAATATAACATAATATAATATGCCACCACTCAGAGGGCTGATATAGAGCTCCCAAGGAAGAGTTCCCTCTCCACCAGAAATGTGATCCAGACCTTGTTGGAGAGAGCATAACTGTGACTCACTGAATGGCAGAGAAATTGCTATAGTGATAGCAGAGCTTGCAGGAAATCTACTCTATAGAATGCCAGGAAAAGCTTTTCACAGGGAGGTGTCTCATCAGAGATACTCACTACAAAATTGTCTGATGAGGTTGCTGGCAGAAGGTGCTGGCTTTTGAGTGACGATAGGCCCTGTGAATTGAAGGAGTCGGGCACTGGGGAAACCATGTGTTCTGCAAGAATTGGATGCTTGAGAAGCTGCTAGCAGGTGCTGTATGATGCTGCCAAGGGAGCACACCCAAACCAGGAAGCAAAACTCTTTTCTCCTGCAGTGTCTCTCTGTTACCATTGACTGACAAAACTTAACATTGTGGCAGCTGGCAAGGAAAAAAATATATTTAAAGGGCCAAGATTCATTTTTACAGAGCAGGCAAAAAGGGTGAATTTGGTGCTGAAAGGCAAGAAATTAATAAATGGATAAAGCCCTTTTCTGGCTCTTCTTACTTTGTTCAGGAACACAAAGGACAAATAGCTTCCTTTCCATGCTTTGAATTTTTGGCTATCATTTCTTATCACTATACATGAGGAAAATGACTGTTTTTTTCCATTGTATGCTCCTTAACTTGCAAAGCAGCTGGAATATAGAAAGAACTCAATGAATATTTTTGACTTAGTAAGTGAATGCTGAATAAGGTAATACCCAAATCTAAATCTCAACATGATGCTTTCCCCTAAGCCACTGGACACATTCACCTGATGGCCCTACATGTACTACAAGCTGAAATCACTGCTGTCCAGATCTGCTCCTCTTTCTATATTCCCTATGTTAGTAAATGGCACCATTTCTTGCACAGTGACTCAGCAGAGAAACCTAAAGTCACCTTTTTCTCCCTTTCATTCTACAAACTTAAGCAATTAATCAGAGTTTTGCAACACTATCTCTCTTTTGTTGACTATGTTCCCAACTGTTATTTTCTTGATTCAGGTCCTAGTCACAGCTCTTGTGCATTACTGTGATGTTCTCCCTACTGACCTTTTTTGCCTTCGGTTTTGCAAGCCTCTGATTTATCCTTCATACTATTGCCTCAGTTACCTAATAAAATGCAAATCTTACCATGTAACTGCTTTGCTTAAATCCTTCAGAGGTTTTCAGTTGCTTAAAGTAGTGCTTTCAACTTGTGGTCTCAGGAATCCCCAAGAAAATACAGTGACCTTCAGGTGTTAGGAAAAGAAAAAAGGAACAGAGAGAGGGCAGAATTCTGGGACCCACATTCTTGCTTCCTACTGAGAAGCTTAGCTTTACCTCTTTTACATATTTTTGAAGGTTTTGTTTGAATAATGTTTTTCACTACAAGCAACTATAATAAAATTTCAACTAAATAGTTTTGAAAACAACTGCACTAAAGGATAAAAACATTCTTTAAAAATGAAGGCAGGGCTTCCCTAGTGGTGCAGTGGTTGAGAGTCCACCTGCTGATGCAGGGGACGCGGGTTCGTGCCCCGGTCCAGGAAGATCCCACGTGCCGCAAAGCGGCTGGGCCCGTGGGCCATGGCCGCTCGGCCTGCGCGTCCAGAGCCTGTGCTCTGCAGCAGGAGGCGCCACAGCAGGCCTGTGTACCACAAAAAAAAAAAAAAAAAAAATTCCAAATATTTGATAAGCATACATGGTAATTTACAATCTGGCTTTTGACTAATTTTTATCCTGATCTCTAACCCTTCATACCCAGCCAAGAAAGCAGAAATCAACCACAGCCATACTTAATTATTCAGATTTCCCTGAATATGCCACATTTTAAAATTTATTCATTATTTCAAGAAGTGTTGAATACCTCCTATATACAAGCTACTATACCAATTGCTGGAGACATAGTGGTGATAAAAATAGAAAAAATTAAATTATTGAAATATACAATATAAGTACAGGAAAAGTGCTATGGAAAGTAGCACTTTAAAAGTAGGATACTAGGGTAGAGAGTTTGAGAGTTTGAGCTATAGTCTCAATTGTAAACATGGTGGCTAGGGACATTCTAATGAAGATGGTGGCATATTAATAAAGCCCCAGTGTTGGTGAGTAAAGCAAGTAATCTAGACATCTGGGGAAAGAACTTTCCAGGCAGACAACAGAAAATGACAATTCTGTCAGGCAAGAGCATGCCTAGAATATTGGAGGAACACTAAAAATAAAAAAAAAACAACCAATGTGACTACAGTGGAGAGAACAAAGCAAAAAAGTAGTGGGAGATGAGATTATGGGCAAGATGGGAACCAAACTGTAAAGGACCATGCAGGTCATTGTAACACTTTTAGCTTTTACTCAGGGTGACATTCTGTATTAGATTCCTAGGGCTGCCATAACAAAGTACCACAAGCTGGGTGGATTAAAACAACTTAAATTTATTCTGTCACAGTTCCGGAGACCAGAAACTTGAAATCAAGTTTTCAGCAGTGACATGCTCCTTCTGAAGCTTCATGGGGAGGATTCCTTCCTTGGCTTTTCCTAACTTCTGGTGGTGCCCATAGATCCATGGCATTGCTTGGCTTGCATCTGCATCACTCCAATTTCTGCCTCTGTCATCACATGGCATTCTCCCTGTGTGTCTCTCTCTCCTGTTCTTATAAGGACACCAGTTATATTGGTCATCCTCCATTATAACTAATAACGATCACTCATATTGGTTATATTTTATAATAATGGAAATAGGTCATTGTACTATAGATGTAATTAATTTAGGTATGATATCATATTAACTAAGTGTATCTATAATGACCTATTTCCAAATAAGTTCACTCTCTGAGGTAATAGATGATTAAGACCTCAATATGTCTTTCTAAGGACACAATTCAACCCATAACACATGGGAAACAAGAGAGTTTTGATATAGAAGTTACATGATCAGACCTCAATGTTGAAACTGTCTTTTTGGCTACTATGTTTAGGACTAAAGCATTTAAAATTGGAAGCAGAGACCAGTGAGGAAATGGTGATAAATATTAACAGTATTGGACCAAGGTGGGAATAGTTGAGGTGATGAGAAGTGGTAGAATTTAGATATAATTTCAGAGTTAAAGCTGACAGAACTTACAAATAATTTCAATCTAAGTTGGAAAGACCACAGTATGGGTAATTCCATACAGTTTTTACCTGAGTAAGTAGAAACATGGAATTATTAACTCAGGAGAAGATTAAAAAATGGAGTCTAGGAGAACAACATAAGGAGTTCAACTGAACATAATAAATTTGAGAAATGCTTTAAAAAATTTGCCTGGAAAGTTTTGGTTCATACATGTTGCCTATATTCAGTACAATGCAGCATGTCTCCTGGTATTTTATATTTTCACAAAATATTCATATTAGTAGTGTAATAGTTCACTGTGGCTGCTATAACAAATTTCCAAAAACTGAGTGGCTTAAACCAATAAAATTTATTCTGTCAAAGTTCTGAGGGCCAGGGCTGATTCCTTCTAAAATTCCTTCCATGCCTCTTCTAGCTTCAGGTGGCTTCTAGTAATCCTTGGTATTCCCTGGCTTATAAATGCATCACTCCAATATCTGCCTCCATATTCACATGGCTTTTTCCTCTGTGTGTCCCTTTCCTCTTCTCTTCTCATCTCTTCTCACACACTAACTAGATTTAGGGACCACCTCAACCCAATATGATCTCGTATTCAGGTCCCTAATTATATCTACAAAGATCCTTTTTCTAAATAAGCTTGCGTTCACAGGTTCTGAATGGACCTATCGTTTTTAGGGGGTGGGCAGAGAGTAACCATTCAGCCCACTATAATAGTTACATTAAGATAAGGCAGATTGGCTTTGATAGACTTCCACTTCATGTTTACAACCTCTGTTGTAGTCTTGTCTAGCAGTGTGGTAGACATGTGAAGAATAAACAGAGTTCTCAGTTTAATACGTGGTGTAATCTGAAAGAAGACCAGAAATAACTTGTCATTCTTTTCAACCTTTCCATTTGAAAATGACTGACATTTTCCTTTCAAGGACTGTATGCAGGACACTTAGTGATAAAACCAAATTTATAGGAACAACAGCAGCTACCTTCCTCTGGTCTGGTGGTGGTAGGAGAGATGTTTAATACTGGATGTACTATGGCCTGATTGTGCTTGCAAGTTGCACAAGACTCCAGGCCTATGGTGAGCCAAGTTAGTGGAAACTGTCAACAAATATAAGCTAGGTGTATGTGAAATATGTACAAGAAGTAGCTGAGAAGTCCTGCCAGAGAATATAGAGACAGTAGTCTGAATACCCTTGCTATAGTAGTATTAGCATTGAATTTATAGTGTAGGTATAAAAAAATTTTTTTCACTTTATTGTTTGGTAATGCAATTAGCACTTTGACAGCAATAAGCTCAAGTAAATGATTACTTAATTAACATTTAATACTGAATTTTTGTTTTTTAAGAAAGTTGGTAATGAACATGTACTTGTACAATATGTTGGGGCTTTTCTCATCCACTGTGTGGGTCCTATAGAATGAACTGTGTCCCCCCAAAATCCATATGTTGAAACTCTAATCTCCATTGTGACCATTTGGAGATAGAGTCTTTAGGGAGGAAAATGAAGTTAAATGAGGTCATAATAGTGAGGTCCTAATCTGATAGGAATGTTGACTGTATAAGAAGAGGAAGTTAGAAACATCTCTCCTTCTCCGTAAAGGCCATGCAAAGGCACAGCAAGAAGGACCATCTGAAATCAGGAAGAGAGTCCTCACCAGAAATCAACCATGCTGACACTCTGATCTTAGACGTTCTAGCTTCTAGAATGGTGAGAAACATACTTCTCCTGTTTAAGCCACCTAGTCTATGGTATTTTGTTATGACAGCCTGAGCTGAACGAAACAGTGGGCCAAAGCGGTTCCACTGACTACATGTAAATCAGAGGGCAAAAATCTAGTTCAGACATTTATAGTTATTTAAAAAGGTTCTGCCTGATGATAATGATTTAATGCATGCAACTGCAGAAGGTGTGTTTAAGCACCTTCTGATGTTTGACTTTTCCTTTTTTTGCGGTACGCGGGCCTCTCACTGTTGTGGCCTCCCCCGCTGCGGAGCACAGGCTCCGGACGCGCAGGCTCAGCGGCCATGGCTCACGGGCCCAGCCACTCCGCGGCATGTGGGATCTTCCCGGACCGGGGCACGAACCCGTGTCCCCTGCATCGGCAGGCGGACTCTCAACCACTGCGCCACCAGGGAAGCCCTGACTTTTCATTTTGATGAGATTTTTTTAACAGATGGAATTTCTCCTCTAAAATAATTTTTCTCATTTAGGATTTTGAGTTTTCTTGTGCACATATGAAATGTGAAGTGACAGCTCCATTAACAGAAGTATTTCACAGTTAGATGATGCCAAAGACTTTAAATACTTCAGATAGAAAAAAACATTAATTCTAATAATGGCTTGATTGTTTTCATTGAAATTCATAAGGTAAAAGTAAAAATGTTGGCCATTCATAGTGATCAGATGAAATATCTGACAGAATTGTAGTTATTGTTATAAATTCAACTAAATGGTCCAACATTTAAAATAGAATGAAGTGATGTTAGGAAAACAAATTTTGGTGCAGAAAATCTAAAAGATTAAAAATTGTAAAAGTTACTAAGTTAAAAACTTTGGAATTAAATGCATTTACCTATACATACACATGCTACATATCACATAGTAAATTGACTGTAGTTCAAGTATTTGGTGTCAGAACTGCTGTTGGAAGACCTACTAGAGAATGGACTTGAGGATGTGGGGAGGGGGAAGGGTAAGCTGTGACTAAGTGAGAGAGTGGCATGGACATATATACACTACCAAAAGTAAAATAGATAGCTAGTGGGAGGCAGCCACATAGCACAGGGAGATCAGCTCGGTGCTTTGTGACCACCTAGAGGGGTGGAATAGGGAGGGTGGGAGGGAGGGAGACGCAAGAGAGAAGAGATATGGGGATATATGTATATGCATAGCTGATTCACTTTGTTATAAAGCAGAAACTAACACACCATTGTAAAGCAATTATACTCCAATAAAGATGTTAAAAAATAATAAAAAAAATTAAAAAAAAAAAACTGTTGGAGACAAAAATGTCTCCAAGTATAGCAATGTTTACTCTTTGATGTTCATGTAGAGATATTTGAACCTTTGAAGAATTACTTTGTAAATGAACATAAATGCCCTTTGATAGTATTGAATAATTTTGTAAAGGAGTCCTCTAAATTTTGTGTGTATTTTATTCTCTTACTTTTAGCACCATTTTTATTTTCAGAAGTCCCAGTTAAGATAACTTATGTGAACACTAGCTTTAGAAATCCAATTCATGTTTCAA
>NW_006796614.1:0-9541 GCF_000442215.2 Lipotes vexillifer | reverse complement strand
TGTAGGGAATGCAGGAGAGAAGTCTGTCTAGGCCAGATATGCAATTTGTAAGTCAACAGTATATAGATGGAAATTTAAGCCATAAAACAGGACTTTTTCTTTTACTCTGAAAGGATGAATGATTCATAATCTTTTATATGTAAAATTATAATCCTCATTTAAGTGTGTATTAAAAACTGCCCTTCAATCTGAATGCCCTTACACTAACTGCTTTTGGGAGTGCTGTGTTTTATAGAGTATTGTTTTTCCATAATAGAATATTGCCTAACCTAGATTAATAGAGCTGTGAACACAGAAAAAAATATCTGGTACAATAAAATTATGTAACTCATTCATTTCATATTTTTCAGTTAATGGGAATTAGCTTTAGGAGTAGCAATTGTGTATTTTATTTTTATGATTGCATTCTCTAAGCAGTTTAGGGTAACTATTAATAGTTTTAAGAAATATTCTGTTTTTCATTTAAAGAAAAAGGCTGAACATAAAAGAGGTTTATACTTAGATTTCCAACTGCTTAGTTAAAAAAAAACTTTATCTGGTTGTTCTGCCAGAAACTCAAAATCAAATGTACCAAAAGCTAACTACAGTTTCCCGCCTCTCCTAATTATTCCTCAAATATTTCTTTCTCTTGCATTTTCTGTTTCTACTTTGGAATCTCCAGTTTTGAGTTATCTTAGCTTTAAAATATTAGAATCACTTCAGATACTCTTTATTGTTTTCTAAATGATTCCAGATATCCAGTTATCTTAGCTTTAAAATATTAGAATCACTTCAGATACTCTTTTTTTCTAAATGATTCCAGATATCCAGCCTTACTGATTGTACCTCTACAATAACATCCAAGTCGCCTCCCTAACCTTTCTATCCTTAGCATATTCTGGAATCCATTTTATTTACCGAATGATTAAAATATGTTTTTAAGTAGCATCTCTGCTTCTGATCCCTCCTATCCCCAAATCTTCTTACATAACGCTATCATTTTAATCTCTCTAAAGAAGATCCATAAGCATGTTGCTAACAACATCTAATGTCTTTCTTATGGTTATTGAAGAAATTTATATTCCTTAAATTATCAATTGAATCTCATTCTACTTTCTAATCCTACCTTTTATCAATTGAATCTCATTCTACTTTCTAATCCTACCTTTCACTTTTCTATTTTACATAGTGTGATCTAACCAAACCACTTCTTCCCACATTCCCTCCTCAATTCCATTCCTGAAATGGTTTCTTCTGCCCAATTCTTCCTTCACTCACTTCTGCATATCAAAAGATATGTGATTCAAATGTCACCTGGCCTCATCAGATCTTGTATAAAATTGAGCTGCTGAATTATTTTTGTACTTAGTTCTAATTGTTTATTTTTATAAAAGCAATATGTGTATGTGTGTGTGTGTATAAGAGTTAAAGAAGTTCATATAACTTGTAGGAGTTCAAATCTTTATTGCATTTTCCTTACAGAGCCACTTTTCCTATATGCATTTATTTATTTTGGTGGTTATTTCCATAACTCCAAAGAACATGTTTTGATTTTATATCAATTTTTTAAAAATCTAGATTAAAATGGAAAATTGAAGGCTTTGAGGTTTACCTTCCAAAACCTACATGTTAGATAAATATTTCTTGGTTGTCACTTGCTTTAACAGAAAGCAGTCTCTAGATAATGGCTTTCCAGTCTGTCCACAAGGCTATTGAATACTCTATTTCAAATCAACTTCAGGACTGCCTGGGTCACCTTTCCTAAGGGCTCTATTTCTTTTCTTCCTGTACTTTAAGTTTGAGGAGAAACGCTTTCCTAGACTCCCTCCAGTAACAGTTAATAAAAGCAAAACTTTAAATAAGATAAGAGATAACAAATTGCCTTCTAACAGAGAGGATGAGAATCAGCTATTTCTAATTATGGTTACTCTTAGATCCAGTCCCACATTTCAAAATGTCTGGGAAATGTCCCTCCTAGCCCAGCTCTTGGTCTCTCCTATGGCTAATGCCAGCTTAACTTTGCTCACTGGGAATGCACTTAGACAGGTCTATACTGCTCAGAGTGTAGCTGCGAGAACTAAGGCATGGTATGCCCCTCCTCTGAGGTAAGCTATACCTCCTGAAGCTGTGTTTTCTGTCTTCAGATCTAGTCTTTTAAGACAAATGAAAAATCAGAATATCTTCTTTCTTTACGAGAGACCCACAGGGTGGTTTTACCTTACAGCTTTTAAAATTGTTATCTCCAGAATATATAATATTTATGTCTGTTTTCCAAAAATTAGATTGTTCAGCTGTAAATACTACCATATGTAGGGTAATAATGTTCTAGGTAGAACTTTGGCAATTATCAGGCTCTTTCATTTATTAGCCTTATGTAAGTGAGAGTTGAGTATTGTGTTAGCTCTTTCTGAAGTCTTCCGGATCTCTATACTCATAGGATACTATAGACACAGACATACAAACACACTTTCCGCATAATCAGGTCATAATGAACACATATAGCAGAGATGAAATCCATAATTAAAAAGGAAACTTTTACTAGGAGAAATATCTGTACAAATGCAAATTTTCTTGTAATAGAGGTGGCCTTTTAAATGATCATATAGAAAATTCAGGTCTCTTGGCTTCATAGCACTTCAGATAATTACAAAACTATATCAGGTTGTTGCTGTATTCTGTATATCTTATCACAGAGAGAGCTATTTAACTACTTAAATCATTAAATTACACTATTTGTTTCTCTATTTTGTAAATTTCTTGTTATGATTGTAAGGTCCTTAGGACTAAAACTTAGAAGTTCCAGCTCAGAGGACCAAGTTCTTCCTCTACCACTTAAAAACTGCAAAAGGAAAATTTCCTATTCTTGTGGCTGAGAAAGGCAGCTTCATTTTGAGAATCATCTGGAGGTTTCTTTACTCACGTGTGTAGAGGTTGATGCGGGATGGTTGTTACCAGGTGACAGAAGACAGTGGAAGAGCTACTTCTTTTTATCCTTTTCTATAATTAGATGTTAAAATTGTATAACAAGATGTGTCATACCAAAGTTAGGTGACACTTAAAGATTTATAATTTACCAAAGAAATGTATAATAACATATTCAATGGCACTTGAACCTATCATTCAGATCAAGATTATAAAAAAAAAAGCCAGGATGTGTATTTTGACGAAAGGATGTAGTTAGTAAAATTACCTTAAGAGAAAATGTAGTATATGGTATTTTCAAAGTTGGCCACAGTAATCTCTCTCTTCCCAAATGCCCCTTTAGAACATTGGTACTTGCTGTCTAGAGGCAAAGTCTAATTCTCTCTCCTTGAATCTGAGCACTGACTCACTTGCAACCAACAGAAAGAGGCAGAAGTGATGCTTTATGTTTCTGTGGCTATGCCATAAAAGCTAATGAAACTTCCACCTTTTTTAGCTGGGTAATCAGTTTGGAGCCTAAACCACAATGTATAAAGTCCAACCATATTCAGGACACCAGAAAAGGTAAAATTTGGTGTCTGTCTAAAATTTCAAGAGAGGTCATAGTTGGTAGCTAGTATCAACTGCTATGCATGTAACTGAAAACACCTCCAGATGATTCTATACCCCAATGATCAAGTCACTTCCTACCTTCAAGTGTTCCCAGGATGGGGTTCCAGATATCATGGAACAAGAAAGGTCATCCCACTGTGCTCCATCTGAATTCCTGACCCACCAAGTCTGTTAGCACAATATCATGAATTATTTACCAGTAAGTTTTAAAATGTTTTGTTACACAACATAGCAACCAGAATAGAAGAACACTAAACTGTGAGTACAAATGAGAGACAGGAGAAGAGTCCCTAAAGAGTCACCTGAAACCTGAAGTATTCCCCGAAGCCTGATTTGCATTCCCTGAAGTTGGATGACCCCAGGACTGACACCTGATATAGCTAATGTGGTTGTGACAAAACAGAAGGGGGGAAGCCAGAGGGCTGCAATAGGCCTTCAACATTCTCACCGATGACAAGGAATATATGACCATTTTCTATGGACCAGAGAGAGGTAGGCAAAATGGTAGCAGCATCTTGCATAGAGACTTTTTATGTCCTATCAAAGAAAACTGCCTGGGATGGTGAGGAAATTGAGTTAACGTCCGAGAGTGAACCTGAGATAAAAGTGTCTAGCTGAAAAAGGTATCAGACATATCAAGGGATCTTTGGTTAGAAGAGCCCAGCAGGGAACTTCTGAAGAACCTTGAAAGTTGTCCAGGATAGAAGGAGTTTTAATATCTGCAAGGCCCAGAGAGTTAGAAGTCAGAATATAATATTAGTACAGTACAATACTATACTATACCATGATAGTATATAATATTAGTACGATATTACAAGAAAAGAAATTTCTTGTTTTCTCTTCCTTTGCCTCGCCTCCAAAATTGCAGTTCTATTTAGGGAGGAGATTAGAGGAAAAATAAAAAGTGAAAAAACAAACAAAAAACCCAGACCTTTTATAGAAAAGGAGAATTGATCTAGTGGGCCTGCACTTTAACCCATAGCATTATAATTAGCTAAAAAGCAGAGCATGTGGTCCCAGCACAGATTCGTACACGTGGTTGGTCAGGGCCAGTGGAAGTCTTCTTTTGATTCCACACCCTCTACATTTTCTCAATTAAATATTTAGTAGGATTATCATCAAGAGTGGGGCTGGAGGAGAATATGCATGTATGAGGAGAAAGAGAAGCTATAAAGTAGTCATCAGGAAGAATGATTAGTGCAACTGTTTTGGTGAGTAGTTCATTTGAAGTTGGTGATCAAGAATTTAAAGTGATAAAGACTCAGTATAGTTATCTATTAGTCTGCAGCCATTGACTGTTGAATGGACACAGAGCTTAAGTAAACAGTTGGATTTGACAAACTTTGAAGTTTTACCGGATAAGGGTACTGAGTGGAAATGTAAGAAGGGGTCATTTTAATCAGGACCTTGAAATGTGAAGCATGGTAAAGGAAAGTAGAAGGCTAGTAGAATAAAAGCTGAAGGTTCTGAGCAGTTGGAGAGGAAGTGAGTTAAAAAGATAGCAGGTGGTTATCTTAACTTTATAAATCAATGATAGAATTGAAGCTTAGAATACGTTGATCCATTATTAGGAGAAGTTTGTGTTGTACAGAATTATATATTATATGGATTATATTTTATAATCCATATAATATATAATAATCCACACATTACTATACATTATAATCTTATATATGTAATAATCATATTATATTATGTATTAATAATAATTAGGTTAATCAGCAAATTATAAGTTACCAAGGATATATCACTGAGTTCTTTGTATCCCATATGCCACATACCTCAATTTTGCTAGTTCTGGAGCCATTCAGAGGAAAGTTCTTTCAACTAAAATATTTTACAAATTTTTACTACACTCAAAAGATACTTTTATAATTTCTGTTTGTTTTTAATGAGAAAGTTTCTTCTACTCAACCTACCTGTTTTAAAAATTTTTTTGAATGAGCAAATACAATGTTTTAGATGGCAAACCATTATGACAGGCATTGAGAGGGCTAGTAATTATAAATCTTTTGGAATTTTTGAAAAATTTACTTTGTTGTTTAACTGAATTGAATTCACATACTTTGCCCCATCACACATGTATATTCTGACACACTCCTAAGCATTTAAGAGAGATGAAATAAGATCAGATAGGGAATTAATACAAAGAATTGCATTCCCCCTCTTAATATAAATTACAATCTAACTATTAAGCAATATATGATATTTAGTATTCTGTATTCTTTTCCAGTTTTCCTTTTTAAATGACCTAATTTATTCACCAAAGCCTACAATTTTTAGATTATTTATAGATACAGAGACCATTAAGCCTTGCTGCATAAATGGTAAATAATGACACCATGAAAATAATCCTTTAATATTACTTTATGAATATGCATGATGTTATTATGAGTAACAGTCATGTCTCAAAACTTCCTTATAACCAGAATAAGTACAAATAAAACAAGCAGTAGGTACTCCAATCATATTGGTTCTGTACATACATTCTATGTGAATAATTTATATAAAAATCCTTTAAAATTTTTGAAATTATCTTTTAGTTCTCTAGATAAGTACTTTTAAAAAAAGTTTTATAGGGCCTCCCTGGTGGTGCAGTGGTTGAGAGTCCGCCTGCCGATGCAGGGGACACGGGTTCGTGCCCCGGTCCGGGAAGATCCCACGTGCTAAGATGAGCCTGCGCGTCCGGAGCCTGTGCTCCGCAATGGGAGAGGCCACAACAGTGAGAGGCCCAAAAAAAAAAAAAAAAAAAAAAAAAAAAAAAAGTTTTATAAAGTTTTCTTTGCTACTAAGTAAGAGAAAAGGAAAAAACACATATTGTAGTGTAGGTGAATGATGCCAACTGGAAATTCAACTTTTTCGTTTATAGTTTTCGGGGATAAGGTTGAAAAATAAACAATGGCGAGCCCAAATCCACCTCCTCTGAACTGCATACTTCAAATTTGAATGTAGTTAAGAATTTTATTTTCAACATTGTTTTCATTGGCATTGAATCCCAACTATATCGAGAGATTGAAAAGTATATTTATTGTCAAATGTACTATACCTTGAAAAAACTAGATGGATCATGAAAGCTGAATTGTTATAATTTTTTATGAAAAATTGTTTTTCTCAAAAGTAGTTCATAACTGTAATTATTAGATACCTATTGTAAATGCCGTACACATCAATAATGGCGAAATGATCTTAAATTGGTCCAAAGCATGGTTTATGAATTTAAATTGTTGCCCAACCTCTAGTAGACATGAACTCTTTTTTTTTTTAATAAATTTTATTTATTTATTTATGGTCGCGTTGGATCTTCGTTGCTGACCGTGGGTTGCGGCGAGTGGGAGCTATTCTTTGTTGCGGTGTGTGGGCTTCTCATTGCGGTTGCTTCTCTTGTTCCGGAGCATGGGCTCTAGGCTCATGGGCTTCAGTAGTTGTGGCATGTGGAATCTTCCCAGACCAGGGCTCGAACCCGTGTCCCCTGCATTGGCAGGCGGATTCTTAATCACTGCACCACCAGGGAAGACCCAGGCATAAACTCTTTTAACAGGAGACAATCCCCACTCAGATTTGTCTACCTTTGGTGGTTTTCCATTGATTATCTAAACTGCAGTTATTTGGGTAGAAATATATGGTTAAATATTATTACAATTAATAGCAATAACAATTAATGCGGTATCCTTCATGAAAGAGTCTTGTACACCATTTTAGGTAAATAATATAAATAGCTATTGTGACAAATAGTGGGATAGATTTTAAAATTATTACTTTATATAAAGAAAACTTTTTTATGAAGCAATTACTATCCCTTTTTTTTTTAAAATAAAGGAATATAAGATATTTTAAAAGGACATGTACCTTTAACATTTTTTCTCAAGGCAATTCCCTGCTTTCATGTCTTTTTCAAAAGAGTACATTTAATGTTTAGACCCAATGGAAAGATATTTAAAAACAAAACAAACAAACAAAAACCCCCCAGCTGTTAAAAAGACACCTTTGAGTAAATGTAAGTATGGTGATGGAAAAGTACTAAATCAGGCAAATCTAATTTTAATCTTGGGCTCTAGCATTTGCTTTGTAAATTTGAAAATTGCTTTCTTTTTATGGAATTCTAATTTCTCTTTTAAGATGGAGAACACAATATCTAACTTAAAGGTTGTTTTAGAGATTAGAAGAAAACTATAAAGAGGGTATGGTAGAGTCATAGCATATAGAAGACACTCAACAGATGCTAGTGATTTCCATTTACAGTGTTCTTGAAGTCATCTCGTAGATGTAGCTGCCTTTTTACCTACTTCATAGCTTGACTTCACACCAAAGAGTAGGGTGGGTTATGCTTTAAAGGTGAGAAGTGGCCAGAAAATTTCCTGTCCCTTTACTAAGAAATGTGGTGACAATATGGTCATAAAACTGTTTTTAAGCCCCAAACCACAGAGCTGTCCTAGATTTCCTTCTTTCCCTTCTTCCAACTTTATCTTTCCTTCATTAGCAAGTTATCTTAGTTCCACCTTCAAATTTTATCTCAAATATATATGTATATATAAAATATATATCTTATATATATATCCACATCAAATATATATATATTTATCAAATATATGTATGTACATTTATACTATTACTACAATTAACTTAGTCCAGGACTCCAATTTTTCTGCCTAGAATATTATAAAATCTACAACAACGTCCTAATTGCTCACTCAGGCCACTTTTGTCTCCTATAATACATTCATCTGTTATTATCTTGAATGGTCTTTGAAGAGTCTCACGTTCTACTGACTGAGCTAAACAGAAGGATTGAAGGGTCTTTTGAAACATAAGCTAAACCAGTCCACGTCCCTACTTAAAACCACCCAAGGTCTTCACACTGCACTTAGAGTAAAACTAGTATTCCTTACACATATACACCTCTTTGACTTCATGTGTTTATGGTTTCATGTGTTCCAGTCACATTAACCTTCTTATTCTTCTTTGAGCACATCCATGTCTGTTATTTGTGCATGTTATTCCCTCATCCTGGAGCATTTTGTCTTCATGTCTAGCATGACAGACTCCTTCCAATCACTGAGGTCACGGGTCAGTTGTCACTCCCTCAGAGACTTCTTTCCTGATCAGCCTAAGAATCCTACCCCCATCACTCTCCATCACATCAATTGGTTTTATGTTATTTATAGCATCTATTAATAGCTAAAATAAGTCTTATTTGTTAATGTACCTAATTATAGTCTATCTTCCCCCTTTGTTGTGTTTGGTTCAGGAACCTGGATGTTCTTGCTCAGGAGTCTATTACCTGTACCTGAAACTGTTTAGTGAACGAAGTCTTAGCATTACCGTGGCAGATTTGACATTTAGAAATCATCGTAATTACTTGTCAGTATAAAACTTTCCTGCAGGTTGAATTATAATTAGTATAGAATTTCAAGAGAGATGCTTGTCACTTTTAAATACTGACTTAGAGTTGAACTTTTCTATTTTCTTCAGGCAGTGTTTTCTGTTTAAGTCAGGATCCTCTATACTGTATGTCAATAATAGAAGGGAAGGTAAATGTATGCCAATGCCTGGAGTGTCCTGGAGTATTGCTTCAGAAGGTAGAGGATTAAACCAAAAATTTACTTAAGGATTTGGGGCACCACATTTTACTTTTATTTTTTAAAATTCTTTAAATAGCCTATATTTTAAGCTCTCCTAGTACCCATTGAATTGATTCAAATTAAATCAGTTAATTATGGTGGAAAATTTTTCTAATCATGTGAAATAATAAAATGAAATCTTTACTCCATCATTCACAAAGTAATTTCCAGAAGGATTAAAGATTTAAATGTAAAAAACTAAGCTTTAGTGCTTCAAACATATATAGGGATAGTTTTACAAAGCGCAAAAATCCCGTAAACCACAAGTCTTCACTAAATTTTTTTAAAATCTTACATATGAGAAAAGACCTGATTAAAAAGTAAAGCATACGGCTCCCCTGGTGGCACAGTGGTTGAGAGTCCGCCTGCCGATTCAGGGGACATGGGTTCATGCCCCGGTCCGGGAAGAT
>NW_006796613.1:0-275 GCF_000442215.2 Lipotes vexillifer | reverse complement strand
TGATACCCTGCCTCTATGAAGTGAACCTGAAATCTGCCTTCCACCTCTGAGGGTAGGGCAGACTTAGTGACTCACTACTGAAGAACAGAGGAGGAAAATGGAAAACAGTTACTGTACACTGGAGAAACTGGGCAAACAGCACCTTAACCCACTGATGAAGGTCAACATCTCCAGTGACCCAGTGATGTCACGTGTGTACCATGTCCTCCCAGATATGATGTGATGGGAAGGGCACTACAACTCTGTGGTATTCTTTCTCAAAACCCACAACCACA
>NW_006796611.1:0-343 GCF_000442215.2 Lipotes vexillifer | reverse complement strand
GCTGTTATAGCTCTCTATTATATTTCTAAATTCATCCATTGTATTCTTCAGCTCCATAATTTCTCTTTGGCTCCTTTTTATGAGTTCTCTATCCTTGTTGACTTTTTCATTTTGTTCAGGTATTGCTTTTCTGATTTCATTGAGTTGTCTTGTAGCTGGCTGGGCATCTTTAAAACAATCATGTTGAATTCCTTGTCAGGCAATTCATGGACCTCCATTTCTATGGGGTCAGTTACGGGGAAATTATCTTGTTTCATTGGTGGGGTGTTGGGCTTCCTATATTTTTCCTGCCCCTGAAAATCTCATGTTGGTGTCTTCACATTTAAGGAAGCAATCTCCTCCA
>NW_006796610.1:187469-200056 GCF_000442215.2 Lipotes vexillifer | reverse complement strand
TTTGAACAACAGTTGGAGGTTATCCAAACCCTCTAAATCTGTGTCTTTTCAACTTTACCTAAGGAAGGGATGTGCTTTGGACCTGGAAATAATTGGGTCTTATGTATTTAAACCAATAACAAGTTATTAGTCCTTCATGCAAATTTTATTTTGATAGAGGCCTTTTGTGTAATATAGCTAACTACATCTAATTGCTACATCCTAAAGATGTTTAATTTCTAACACATCTTAAAAGTGAAAAGGCAATCCAAGGAATAAGAGGAAATATTTGCAGAACATATATCTGATAAGGAGCTAATACCCAAAACATATAAAAACCTCCTAGAGCTCAAGAACAGCAACACAAAACCCCAAAACTATGATTATACAATGCACAAAGGACTTGAACACATATTTCTCCAAAGAAGACATATAAATGGCCAACAAGTATATGAAGAGATGCTCAACATCATTAATTATCACAGAAATGCAAGTCAAAATCACATTGAGATATCACCTCACATAAAGACACTAAGTATTGGTGAAGATATAAAGGAGTTGGAACCCTTGTACACTGTTGATGGGAATGTGAAGTGGTATAACTGTTATGGAAATTCCCCCCCCCCAAAAAAAAAGATTGAACTACCATATAACCCAGCAATCTCACTACTCAGCATATATTCAAAGGAACTGAAATTGGTATCTTGAAGAAATATCTGCACTTCCATGTTCATTGCAGCATTATTCACAAATAGCCAAGATACAGAAACAACTCAAATATCCATCAAGAGATGAATGAATAAAGAAAATGTGGTACATTTATACAATGGACTATTATTAAACCTTAACAAAGAAGGAAATCTTGACATTTATGACAACATGATGAACCTTGAAGACATGCTAAGTGAAATATGCCAGTCACAAGAACAAAAAAGTCAAATTCATCCAAATCATAAAGGCAGAGAATGGTGATTGCCAGGGGCTGGGGGGTAGGTGAAAATGGTGAGTTGTTCAAAGGGTATAAAATTTTAGTTATGCAAGGTGAATTAAGTTCTAGAAATCTGTTGTACAACATAGTTTTATGTTAACAATACTGTATTGTACACCTAAAATTTTGTTAGAAGGCTAGATCACATTTGATATGATCTTACAAAACAGCAAAACAAAAACAAAAACACCCAAAAGGCACAGGAAATTGTAGAGGTGATGGATATGTGTATAACCTTGATTGTGGTGATGGTTTCACAGGTATATGCATATGTCCAAACTCGTCAAACTGCATACATAAAATATGTGCAATTTTAAAAATATCAATTATGCCTCAATAAAACTGCTTACAAAAAGCAGCAGCAAACATGGTTTAGCTCATTGGCCAGTTGGTTATTCTTTCTATCTATCTATCTATCTATCTATCATCTATCTACCTATCTTATTTGATTAGAATTTGTTATGAACCCAAAATAAGTGATCAAAGCTTTATGGAAAGGTAAAGATATAAGGAAAATGTTTCTTTATATAAATACACCCACTAATTTTTAGTTCTGTTTTTGATTTGTTTCTTTTACTAAAAGATTTTTTGATAATAATACTCCATGGATTTGAGATATTTTATTCTTTACATTGCTCAGTTTGAGAGTTATTAGTACAGCTTTTTTTCATCGAAAGATATAGGAAGCATTTGTATTTGATTTATAAATTTATATAAATGTGGGTTACTATCTACTCAGATACTACATGAATGATCTAATATGGATCATTTTTATTTAATGATCACAAAGTTCAGTGGTCATTCAGGAAAACTGTAAAATAATGGAGATATTTCATTCATGAAATGCTATAACTTTTTATCCTTAGCCAGGCTTTTTTGAAGTTCTTTTACTTGTTACTAGTGTAAGATATTTCAATTTGAATACTTGAAAAAGAGCTTTCACAATTTACTTTTACCTTGTAACACTGACTATAATTATGAGTTATACAGTTATGAGTATGCAGTTCTAATCTTTAAATTACAACTGCACAAAATACACGAGAATATTTTTAGTTTTTATTGCAAAATATTTCATGCAATAAAATAAGAAGAGGTAGTTGAAGATGTGTTTTAATGTGTGGTTAACAATATAATAATGTCATTTTTGGCTATCATAAGCAAAAAAAAAACCTTAAGAGTCAATTAGATAAATTAGAAACCAAGTGTAGAAATTTATATCAATTGTTACCTCACAGTCCCAAAATTTCACTTCTCTACTCACATCACTAACCTCACTCCAACTGATGCACTGATAGCAGATAACTGCTATTATTAGTTATTTCAATATTTCAAATTCCTGTCCTTTATCGATAACTAAATCTACCTTTATCATTTCTCTTCAGGTACAATAACAAATATCTGTTTCTCCGATTCAAGGTTAATACTTCCATTCGTGCTATTGCTTTTATCCTCTCCCTAATGCATCCATAATCAGCAGCCACTCCTTCTGAACTGGTTTTTTAACTGAAATAGATGTTAATGGTTTAGTTTTTCTCATTAAGGGAAACACCTTATAAAATAATCTTTTTCTGTTTAAATGTCAATGAAAAAAATACGTATGTGTGTGCATTTTTGTTTATGCATGTTTTACATGTGTTTTATCATATATATATATATATATATATATATATATATACACACACACACAGAGAAATGTATACAAATATATGTGGGTATATATGTGTGTGTATATATATAAAAGTGTATATATATACATACATATATATGACTATATATATGTATATATATATATACATATATATGACTATATATATGTATATATATATATATATATATATATATATATATATATATATATATATATATACAGACAAACAGTTTGGAAACCATGTCTCTAATCAAGAGGTAGTAATTTTTATATTTCTTTTATGCTAATTTATTTGAAATCATATGCATAAAATCATATACACAGAGAAACACATATTCAGAGATAAACAATAATCTCTCAATTTTCCTTAATACTTCCCTGAGATGTTGTATTTTGGAAAATGAAGTAATGTTAATTGATAGAGATCCATCACTTAGGAGCATATTGATTTATAAATCAATAACATCTTCTTTCTTGGCTCTTTAATTGATATATATTTATATTCCAATCAGGATCATATTAAAAATGTCATAGTATAGGTATTTTCAGACTGTATATGATCTCACCATAATTGGAATTTTTTGTTAAATGGCCAGGTGCAAAACAAGATGTTTTTTGTTCTCTATTATTATTGGGAGTTCATATTGTTTTGATATAAAATTTTCCCTTCTAAACTATGCAACTGATGATTCTGTAACATGAAATAAGAATATATTTTGGCTTACAATTTTTCTAAAAGTGATTTCTAGAGACATAAAAAAATCAGAGAATATATCTTTAATTATGCCAGCTTTAATTTATGTAAAGTATTTAATATGCAAAATTTTAAAGCAACAGTATTTCATGTTTAAAAATTTAAGAATCCACTTGCCTTGTAAAATACCACAAAATAAATCTGAATGAAACTTGATGTTTACTTTTCTATTAAAATGTATTGCCTGCTTTTGATTTATATCATGTTCTCTTCCTGAATATTTGGATATTTATTTGCTCTAAGGTTTATAGTATAAAATTGCCATCATGTCATCATTTTCTTAAAAGTCTTATATCTGTACTTGCACTTTAAATACTTGTTATAATTATCAATTAGTATTTTATTAAATAAGATTTATTTCTGAGGTATATTTAAGGATTCCTGAAATAAAGTAATGCTTAAACTTTCAAATAATTACCATAGCAATAGTAAAATGAATGTCATTTTGTTATAAATAGTGGGGACATTAATTTTCTCTGCTTCAGCTTCACCAAATTCAAGATCATACACGTGAAGGCACAGGAAAAATTAAAAGTATATATTTCCTGCCTCATCTGGGATAGTGAGATATTTATTCTGATTCCTGGTTAATTACTTTTCCAAATAAAGACATCTAAATGACATATATTAATTTATTAGTAATGCATTGTTGAGGAGCCATTTCTGTACAGTGTAACCCACCTTTGTAAAGAGTTTTTAGAATTGTATAAGTCATGCCATAAATTATCATTAATGTCTATAATAAAATGTGTTTGTAAGAGAGGCACGTAGAATGTGGGCAATATAGGAGAATTACATAAATATTGTTATGAAAAAAAGGATACATAGTTATGAAGCAAAATTTGCAGTTAAATTTTACTGTTTTGAATGTCTGCATCACAGAAAACATTTTGACAAGTAAATTAATTTTAAGTAAATATTTCCATACATGTAACATACATATTAAAAGTACATAGCATCATTTGTAGAATTTTTGCAAATAAAATGCATTTGTATAAACACTGGCTAAATAAAGGAATAAAAGGGAAACAATAACCAGAAATCTACCTTCTAATTCTTTGCACTTACTTTTCTTCTCCCCAAAAGTAACCACTATATGGATTTCGTGATGAATAATATTCTACTATACAATTATGAGTATCTATAATTTTTAATTTGATGCATATGTAGATTGTTTTCACTTCTTGATGATTAATTTATCCTGCAATAAATCTTCTTTGCATGGCTGCAGAGATATGTCTGCCTATGTACCAATTTCTTTTGAATATGCACCTTCAAGTGGAATACTTAAGAGTGGGATAGGATATGCATATATAAAACTTTAGTAAAAACTGTTAGCATTAGTTCAAAACATTTGCAGCAACTTAGATTCCAATCAACAATATATGAGTGTTCTAGTTCATTTATATCCTTGCCAACACTGTGTGTGTTTATATCTCTTACCTATTCTGGTGGATATGCAGTGATATATCATTATAATTTTTAATTTTTTGTGTTTTTCTGATCATTAATTAAGTCGATGAACTTTTCCCAAGAATTAATTGGTCACTTGGATATGTAATTTTGTGAAGTGACTTGTGCCTATTTTAATAATTTATTCATCCTATTTTAAATTACATTTCTAGATTATATGTGTGTGCTTGTATATACACACATGTATGTTTGTATATGTGTATATACATATATGCATGCATGTATCATTGATGCAATATTTTGTTGGTTAATAAATAAAACTAGTGTCTTCTCCCATTCATTTGCTTATGTTTCCATTCACTTAATAATATGCCTCGATAAACAAAAATCTTAATTTTAATATAATATAGTTTATCCTTCTTTTTTCTTCATGTTGATCACTTTTTGTATCTTTTTAAAGAAATCTTTGCCTATATCAAGGTCATGAAGTTTTTAAATTATGTTTTCTTCTAAAACCTTTACTGGTTTAGCATTTGAATTTAGTTCTATTTCCCACCTTGGATTTATTTCTTAGTATGAGCTAAGGAATAAAGATTCTTCCCATACGTTTATTTTATTGCCTCATCATCATTTACTGAAACTATCATACTCTTCCCTATGCACTTCATTATCACACATGTAATAAATATTCCACATGAATGAGGTTGAATGAGGTTATTTTGTTCCAATGGTGATTTACTTGTTTGCCTGTTTATACCACCCTCTTGTTTCTTTTGATGTATAGCATGACATATAGGAGTACAAATATTTCAACTTAATTCTTCTTTTTCAAATTTGCTTGGCTATTATTGGTTCCTTGCATTTCTGTACATATGTTAAAATCAGCCTTTCATTTTCACAAAAAATGTTGGGATTTTTATTAAGAAAAGATGGAACCTATATATTGCTTCAGGGAGAACTGACTTGAAGTAATATGAATATGACATGTTATTAACTTAATTTATGAGTATTTGATACTTTTGATATTGTTTTTAATGCTGTCATCATGATCATTACATAAAAATATAACGTGTTTGTATATTGATCTATAATCTAACCAATGTGCTAAATTGATATATTGGTCCTATAGTTCATCTGTAATCTTTTCAGATAGGCTGTACATAAAATCAAGATGTATAAAGACTTATAGCTTTATTATCTCCATCCCAATTTTTATGTATTTCATTACTTTTGCTCATTTTCTCACACTGCCTTGGATCTGTAATAAAGTGTTAGGCAGAAGTGAGCATTACACCCAGTTTCCGAACTAAAAGGGAAGTTCTTTTTATTTCACTGAAAAGTATGGTATTTGTTGTAATTTTTTGTAGACATACTTTACCAAATTAAAGGTGGGTTTTTGTATTCCTTTTTTGGGGGGGTGGGGGAAGTTTAATGTGAAATAATAGTGTGTTTTATCAAATGCTTTCAGCATCAAACACCATTTATCTATCTTCCACCCTGTTCATACAGAGAATTAAATTGATGTTTTTAATTTCTGGATGCTAAACCAACTTGCATTCCTAAAATCAACCATAAATTGAGCACAATGCATTATCATTTTAATACATTGCCTAGATTCAAAAAATTAATATTTGTTTAGTATTGCTGCACCTATGCTCACGAAATATTAGCCAGTGATATTCATCTGTGTTCTTAAAAGGTTTTGGCAGAAAGCAAATGATGGCCTCTTAAAACACAGTGGTAATTTTTATTTATTTTATATATTCCATGGAATAACATATGTTTTAAATTTTTGTATTTACTCAAAAGTAAAGACTTGTGTTGTTTCCTTTTTTAAGTAGGATTACAGTCAATTTTCTTTCTTTTTTAAAAAATTTTATTTATCCTATTTATTTTTATTTTTGGCTGTGTTGGGTCTTCGTTGCTGTGCACAGGTTTTTCTCTAGTTGCGGCGAGTGAGAGCTACTCTTCGTCGTGGTGTGCATGCTTCTCATTGCGGTGGCTTCTCTTGTTGCAGAGCACGGGCTCTAGGAGCATGGGCTTCAGTAGTTGGAGCACGTGGGCTCAGTAGTTGTGGCGCTCGCGAGCTCTGGAGCGCAGGCTCAGTATGTGTGGCGCACGGGCTTAGTTGCTCTGCGGCATGTGGGATCTTTCCAGATCAGAGATCGAACCCGTGTCCCCTGTATTGGCAGGTGGATTCTTAACCACTGCGCCACCAGGGAAGCCCTCAATTTTCTTTTTAACTTTTAGTGACGTACTTATAATGATGTTCTCTCTGCTATCTTGATACTGGTAATCTGCCGTCACTTCACATTTTTTTTTTTTTTCAGATTTGTAAGGGGTTGATCAGGGTTTTTTTTAGACTTTCAAAATTTTACCAATTGGATTATTGATGTTTTTTACTGTTTAATTTATTTGCCAAATTGTTACTGGATTTATTGAGAGATGTACTGATAAAAGCTCCCTATCTGAATGTGGATTTGTCTAGTTCTCATTTTACAGGTATCCTCTTCATTTAAAAAGTTCAGTTTACGTTTCTTTGCTTTTACAAAAGACCGTCGTTAGTACCTGTTTTCATTAACCAAAAGAAATCTGAAGGGGATTTTTTGCTTTTATGAAAAAAGGTATTTGCTTCTTTGCTTTACACCATTTTGGCTTATGAAAGTTTTTAGAGGATTGCTCTACTTTTGCATATTGGGGAAAACCTGTATTTCTCTCAGTTTTTGTTTCATATATGTTGATATCATATCAGGTTCATATAATTCTAAAATTGTTATATCTTTTCATTGAATGACCATTTTATCATTTTGAAGTATCCCTCTTTGGCTCTGTGTTTCTGTGACATGAATTTTTCCTTTTTTTCTTATTTCAGTATTGAAAGTATCTATTTCATGTAGCATACAGTTGGATTTTGTTTTCATCTAATCTGTCAGTATTTTTAAAATTACAGTATATGATCCATTCTTTTTCAAGTGTGATTAAAAATGTTTGAGCTTCATATCTACCATTTACTTTCTAGGGTTCTTTTTTTTCCCTTTTTATTTGTTTTTATCTTTTTCTCTGTATTTTATTTTTTGTTCTCTCAATTAAGACTTTTGTTTAAATTAATAAAGTATTTTTATTACTCCATTTCCCTTTTTTGTTAATTATACATTCTTTTTACAATTCACTAAATAAAAATGCTAGGGATTATAAAGTTCACCCCAATGTTCATTGCAGTACTATTTACAATAGCCAAGACATGGAAGCAACCTAAATGTCCATCAACAGAGGAATGGATAAAGATGATGTGATACATATACACAATGGAATATTACTCAGCCATAAAAAGGAATGAAATTGGGTCATTTGTAGAGACATGGATGGACCTAGACACTGTTATACAGAGTGCAGTAAGAAAGAGAAAAACAAATACCATATATTAATGCATATATGTGGAATCTAGAAAAATGGTATAGATGATCTTATTTGCAAAGCAGAAATAGAGACACAGACGTAGAGAACAAATGTATAGATACCAACGGGGAAAGGGGGGATGGGATGAATTGGGAGATTGCGATTGAAATATATACACTATTGATACTGTATATAAAATGGATGGCTAATGAAAACCTACCATATAGCACAGGGAACTCTGCTCAGTGCTCTGTGGTGACCCAAATGGGAAGGAAACCCAAAAAAGAGCTGATATATGTATACATATAGCTGATTCACTTTGCTGTACAGCAGAAACTAATACAACACTGTAAAGCAACTATACACCAATAAAAATTTTTTAAAAATGTATCCTAGACTTATTAAAGTCTTATTAAAAGTAACACATTTATGCTTTTCAGTAAAATACAGGAACATTCAAATTAACTTCCATTCTCCTTTCATGGTTTTTGTGTTATTTTCTCATGTGTTTAAAACCCCAGAATATTACAGTAAATATTCTTTTAAAGGTACTTGAACATGTACTTTCTCCTGTAATATTTCCTTCACCTTATGTTTCTGTGTTTTCATCTGGGACAGTTATTCTATCTGAAGAACTCTTTCTAATATTATTTTTAATCTATGTCTTCCAACAATATATTTGTGATGTTTACCTGGAAATGTCTGTGTTTTATTTTATTTTATTTTATTGGAGTATACTTGACTTACAATGTTGTGTTAGTTTTAGGTGTACAGCAAAGTGATTCAGTTATATGTATGCGTATATATATATATATATATATATATATATATATATTCATTCTTTTTCAGATTCTTTTCCCCTGTAGGTTATTACAGAATATTGAGTAGAGTTCCCTGTGTTATAAGTAGGTCTTGTTGGTTATCTAATTTATATGTAGTGGTGTTAAGGCAAGTTTGTGTGCCCAACGCACAGTGAGGCCAAACAAACTGAAACGTTGGCGTTTGGAGCAGAGAAAGGTTTATTCCAAGGCCATGCAAGGAGACAAGGTAGCTCATGCCCCATAAAGCCTTGAGCTTCCCAAAGGGTTTTGGCAAAGCACTTTTAAAAGCCAGATGAGAGGGGGGCGTCACAGGGTCTGGGAACAGCTTGTGCCCAATTCTCTGATTGGTTGATGGTGAGGTAGCAGGGTGGTGTCACAGGGTTAACATTGTCAGTCCTTAGGCTCCAGGAGGCCTGGGGCTATGTGCTCATGGTCATCAGATAGTTAACATCTCCCATTTGTTGGAGAAGGGGAGGTTTTTTACATCTGCAAAACAACTCAGGAAGTGTGCATCAAATACTATTATCTAGGTACTTCAGAGAGGAGCCAAAGAAGAGGATATGGGGAAGGCCTCCGCTCCACGGCCCCATGGGGTCCTGCTCCATTACAATCGTGTGTGTATGTTAATCCCAAACTCCTAATTTATCCTTCCCCTTCCAAGTTTCCCCTTTGGTAACCATAAATTTGTTTTCTAAATCTGTGAGTCTGTTTCTGTTTTGTAAGTAAGTTCACTTATATCATTTTTAATTAGATTCCACATATGAGTGACATCATATGATATTTGTCTATGTCTGACTTACTTCACTTCTTTGAAAGATGTATAAAGGAATATACAATTTTATCTTGGGGCTCATCTTCTTTCAGCTCTTTCTAATAATATAATTTCATTGTCTTCTGGCTTCCATTATTTTTCTTGAAAATTAAGCAACCAACCTTATTTTTCTTCATTTGAAGAAACTCTTTTTCTCTGTTTACTTTGTTTTTTGGCTTTGGACAGTTTTACCCAGATGTGTCTTGGTATGTTCATCTTTTTATTTACTTTTCCTAGGTTTATAGTGCCTCTTGAATCTGTGGTGTGATGTTTTCTGTTTTGGAAAATTATTACCAACTATTTCTTTAACTGTGCTATCTTTTTCTGTAACTCAAATTATACATCTCATATATACATGCATATATGACTTTATGTTTTTTTGGATTTTCCATATTTTTTCTCTCTTTATTAAAAAAAGGGTGGGGTTGGGATTCCGTGCTATTTAATAATTATCTATAGTAAATACATGTGGTTTTACAATTATTTGTAATGTCTGATTTTGACTGACCAGTTTGTTTACTGCATTCATTAGGAAACATTATGTAGCTTTTCCTTATGCCAGTATGCAATATGATAAAGCCTAGCAGTGGATGTTTTCTGTAACTCCAGAAACTCAAGGAGGATAAAAGATTTGTTTAACATTGTACAGTCTTCACATAGTGCAGTTACTGGTTTGCATTAATGCTTGAGACAAATTTTCTAAAAGAATGAATAACTAATAAAACTTTTCTGTTAGCACTATGTTCATACTGAAGTGGCTTCATTGTGTTTTGCCATTAATGTTATGTACAAAATTGAACCAAAGAAAGATATTTTAACATATAATAGTAAATAAGCAATTAAGTTATTTTTTTGGAATGGTATTTTAGTATTATGTTTTGGAATACACATGTATATTTTGTTTTCTCTAAAAGTAATAGATCATTGGGTAAGAATATATTCATTTTGAAGAATTCTATTTTAGCAGACAATCTCTTCCTGTATCAGTTACCCATTATACATAACAAACCATCCTAAAATGAAATGCCTTAAAAAAACTTTTTTTTTTTTTTAATGATCCTTATTCCTTGGGTAAAGAATTGGGGCAGGGCTCAGCAGAGAAAACTTTTCTGTGCTCTATATAGAATTGGCTTGGGCAGCTCAACTGGCATTGTGAGATCTAGTATGGCCTTAGTGACCTAGCTGTCCCTACAGTAGGCATGGGTGAAATTCTGAGCTCTCTCTTCTGTTTTTTTATCCTACAGCATTCTTTTTCCTTCACGATATTTCAAATTCCAGAGTCTCTTCAGCAGTATTTCTAAACATTTATATAGTGGCTAGGATTTTAAGAGGGCAAAAATGGAAGTCATAAGGTCTCTTAAATTGTTGCCTTCCAAGTGGTCAAGGCTATTTCTGGTACATTCTTTTGGTAAAAACAGGTCCTAAAGTCATATTCAAGATGAAGAGGAGTAGACTTCATTTGTTGATGGAAGAAGTGACAAAGTCACATTGCAAACCAGTTTGCAAAATATGACAGATTCTTGCAGTCATCTTTGGAAACAAACTTTGAACACTGCTTTAAAATTTACATATATTATCATGCTCCTCTGACTTAAAAAATTCACACATGCACACAATACATATATATGTATGAATGTATATATACCCATATGTATGTATATATGGATATATTACATGTATATACACACACAATTTTCATTATTCTTGGCAGTTTATTTTCCATAAAGTTGTTGTAACACTGAATTAGTGAACACTGAAACATTGCTTTACGATAAATACAGGGTTAGGTTCCTAGGATACTCTGGTCAAAATATTTTCATGAAACAATCAATATACAACCTTGCTTTGTATGTGTTTCTGTTAAAAGGCAATTTATTCACTATATACTGTTGATTAACATTAAACTCACATTTAATACCACTATAACTTATGCGTGAATGAAACTTGTATAACCAGAACTAACCAGATTTATTTTCTCTATAAGGTACATTATAGTCTTCTTATACTTAGGAACACTAGGTACTTCAGCACTACCACTGAGGACCATTTTAAGCAGTGAAATCGCTCACACACACACACACACACACACACACACACACACACACACACACACACCACACACACACAGACTTGGTAACCATGCTACCATAAAAATTTTCAGATGTGTTCGGAATATTAGTTAACTAGAATTAATTTGTCTATGATGGAGAATACTTATAACAGTACACTGATTCATATGATTTGTGATATTGTGTGATGTGAACTATATGTTAGATAGTTACAAAGAATTTGCTAAAAAACTAAAGCCAGTAGTCCTGATTTCAAGTTTTAGCTTTACGATTGTATCTTACTTGTGATATTTTTGCAATAAAACCTGCACTGTTATGGTCAATTCCCCTTTATAACATTCTTTCCAAGTAATTATTTGTTCTGTCCTTAAACAAGTTCAGTGTTGTGAACCTTCGTGACTGCTAAGTTTTCCTTGAATAAGCATAAGAGGAAATTTTTTGTTATGCAATTATATTTAAAACAATGTATCTTATATCAATTTTTCATAGCTAATTATGTTGACTCACAGCTTAATATCAGTCAAAACCCCCAAATATTTCTCTTAGTATATCTATTTTTTTGTACTGGAAAACATTTAAAATTATTTTAAATTGCATATATAGTAATCATTAAACTGTTATATAACCAGAGTTTAGTCAAATAGTGCTAAAAATAATATTTAAAAAAAACAAGCCACTTGCCTTATGATCACAATTTTCAAATGGTGT
>NW_006796610.1:167206-187459 GCF_000442215.2 Lipotes vexillifer | reverse complement strand
TAGGGAAAAATATTTAAACATGTAAAGCCACAAAAAACTAAAGATTTCTGATGCACCTTATCTCTGGAAGAAATCTGAGGATGAAAAAAAGGATGAAACAAAGTAAAACCCAGAAAACAAACGGACCTAGGATCTATGGATCAGTGGATACAATGTAGAATATAAAAGGAAAAATCCCCTGGATGTCAGCACACACTTTCAAACACTACGTGTAATCTGCTTTCTTTTGATTCATCATTTTTAGAAATTACCAATTAACTTTATATTATGATAGATGGGTATTTTTTTTAAAAGATCATCATTGAAAATTCTGTCTGGATTTTGATGCATCATTACTGTTTTCTACCTTTTATTAGCTATTGAGCATCTCAATGCTATTGTATTCCTATTCATTTTATGGTACCTGTACTTCCCCTTGGATACTTTTTATTAGAAAGGTGCTTTGACATTTTATGAAGATATCTCAGTGCAATAAAGGATTAATATCCAAACTATATAAGGAACTCCTACAACTCAATAGCAAAAAACAACTCAGTTAAAAAATGGGCAAAGAAACTGAATAGACGTTTCTCCAAAGATGACTTACATCTACTTAAGGTAAACTTTCCCAAAAACAAACAATCAAAGCATCTTTTATTTGCATTCTGCCCTTTGTATTGCCTCCTCCCGAACAGGTTGAGTCAAGAAACTACTCATTCATGAAACTCTAGGAATTCTTCATATTCTGGGACACAGATATCTCTAAAAGTACATTAAGACTTTAACAGGTGTGTGCAGTAGGGATAATATGATGGAATATATTTTCAGAATCTCCTAGTTTTCTTAAAACTGAAGTACCTAAAATGCACTTATGATGGAGGCACCATTCTGGATCTGTTGTTCCAATTCCTCTTTTACAATTACCCTCTACTAGTTTATAATAAAAGAGGATATCTTTTACCCACCCCAATCTTACCCTGTTGCATTTCCCCATGAATAAATAGAATTAAAATAGTTTTTAAATTTCTAGCATTAAAATATATTATGTTAATATTTTAAATATGTCAACAGTTACATTCATGTAAGCATTCATGTTACAAAATTTCAGGTACCTTAGTTTTTCAAAATGTTTCAGGGGCAGGTGAGGAAAATACTGGAATACCACTTCTATAGCTTCAATTATCCTTCTTCAGTGAAGTAGGAAACAAAGTGGTTGTGGAGCAAGGAGGTGATAGGAAATTTTGAAGGTTTGAAAAGAGAAGTGAAACTGTAGTCGCATAAAAAGGGAATGTGAAAGAATTTAGGAAATAAAGACTGGCATCTCTGCTGGTCCTAAGTGTCTACTTGAGGTTGGTTCAGGAAATGAATAAATAGAGAACTGGCTTTATACAGATTTGGGGTTTTACTATTGAAGTGAATAGTAATAGCACTATGTAAGTTGAAAACAAATGTCACATGATGATTCTAAATATAATGATGTTAAAAAGTGACTAGATTAAATCATTCTTATGGAAGTTGTTTCTAAAATATCTATCATGATGTAAAATTAAGATACTAGTATTTCTAATTAGGTTTACTTATAATGGTTAATAATATCAACTTCAAATAAAAACTACAAAATATAAAATTCCTTAAATAAATTTTTAAACACTGCATATGGTTATTTTAAGAAAAAAGTAAGAAATCATAGACTTAATCCTTCATTTCAGCTATTATATACTTTGCTGTGGATTGTATATAATTATAAGGATGAGGAAAATTTCAGCAGTCAGCAGTGGGAAATGTTGAGACAAAGGGCTGTATAGGAATCCTAATAGAAACTCAAGTTGATTGAAGAGAGAAGTCTGAAAGACTTGGAAGAATTTGTTTTATTTTTTAATTAATTAATTAATGTATTATTATTATTATTATTTTTTTGTGGTACGCGGGCCTCTCACTGTTGTGGCCTCTCCCGTTGCGGAGCACAGGCTCTAGACGCGCAGGCTCAGCGGCCATGGCTCACAGGCCCAGCCGCTCTGGGGCATGTGGGATCTTCCTGGACCGGGGCACGAACCCATGTCCCCTGCATCAGCAAGTGGACTCTCAACCACTGCCCCACTAGGGCAGCCCTAATTTATTTTTTATTGGAGTATAGTTGCTTTACAATGTTGTGTTTGTTTCTGTTGTATAGCAAAGTGAATCAGCTATATGTATACATATATCCCCTCCTTTTTGGATTTCCTTCCCATTTAGGTCACCACAGAGTATTGAGTAGAGTTCCCTGTGCCATACAGCAGGTTCTTATTAGTTATCTGTTTTATACATAGTAGTGTATATATGTCAATTCCAATCTCCCAATTCATCCCACCCCCCTTCCCCCCTTGGTGTCCATACATTTGTTCTCTATGTCTGTGTCTCTATTTCTGCTTTGCTAATAGGTTCATCTGTACCATTTCTAGATTCCACATATATGCATTAATATACAATATTTGTTTTTCTCTTTCTGACTTACTTCACTCTATGTGACAGTCTCTAGGTCCATCCACACCTCTGCAAATGGCAGAATTTTGTTACTTTTAATGGCTGAGTAATATTCCAATGTTTTAAAACACATAATAAAACAGAAGAAAAGCAAATACAACCCTCCCCACAAAAGAACACAAAAATAAAACTTATGATATTACTTGACAGGATTGACTATATATAAAATTATATTGAGCACTTTTTGAACAATTGTTCATAAGTGAGCAATGTTATAAAATATAAAACAATGAAAGCAATTTAGGCAATTTTAAACAGCTTATATTGTACAATAAGGAAAATATGAAGTACTATTTACTGAGTGATAATATTAAAAGAAATAATTTTCTTTTCAAACAAAAATGTTGATGTAACTATAGGCTGAGGAAGGGCTAAAAATATAAGAAAGCTATAATCCCCATCTTCTATAACAGGAAGCCAAATGACAATGTATAACATGGTAAGTGAAGATACAACAGTGAATGAGAACAGTTGAAACAATGAAAAGTACTGCCCCTGGAAAAGTGAGATGGTGTTTAGAGAAAAAGAGGCCAAGGAAATTCTGCTACTGACTTTTTTATAAGCTCATAGTACTATGTGACTTTAAAACTTTGTGCATTTGATTTCCATTTTCCTGATGATTAGTGACATTGAGTATCTTTTCTTGTGCCTGTTGGCCATCTGTATAACTTCTTTAGAAAAATGCCTATTCAGGTCCTCTGCCCATTTTTTAATTGGGTTTTTTTTTGATATTGATTTGCATGGGTTCTTCATATATTTTGGATATTAACCCCTTAGACATATCATTTGAAAATATCTTCCCCCATTCAGTAAGTTGCCTTCCTGTTTGATGGTTTCCTTCACTGTGCAAAAGCTTTTAAGCTTGATTAGGTCCCGTTTGTTTATTTTTGCTTTTGTTGTCCTTGCCTTGTCCAAATGTATATTGCTAAGACCTATGCCAAAGAGTGTATTGCCTATTTTCTACTAGGAGTTCTATGGTTTCAGGTCTTACATTTAGGACTTTAATTCATTTTGAGTTTATTTTTGTATATGGTGTGAGAAAATGATCTAATTTCATTCTTTTACTTGTAGCTGTCAAATTTTCCCAACACCACTTATTGAAGAGACTGTCATTTTCTTATTGTATATTCTTGCCTCATTTGTTGTAGACTAATTGAACATGTGTGCATGGGCTTACTCCTGGGCTCTCTATTTCAATCCATTGATCTATGTGTCTGTTTTTGTGCCAGTAAATAAGTCAGATAGAGAAAAACATATACTGTATTTTTTCAGTTATATGTGGAATATAAAAAATAAAACAAAAGAATGAATATAACAAAACAGAAACAGACTCACAGATACAGAGAACAAATTAGTGGTTACCAGTGGGAATAGGGGTGGGGGGATGGGTAAAATAGGTGCAGGGTACAAACTACTAGGTATAAAATAAATAAGTTACAAGGATGTAATGTACAACACAGGGATTATAGCCAATATTTTATAATAACTTTGTATGGAATATAATCTCTAAAAATACTGAATCACTATGTTGTACACCTGAAACTAATATAATATTGTAAGTCAATTATACTTAAATAAGAGAAAAAACTGCATGCATTTATTACTCAGATATAAAAAAAAACTTTAAAATTACAACTGAGAAAAAAAGCCCTCAAAATATCAAATAAGTTGAACAGATAAAGTGAGATGAACTTCACATATAAAAGTAGTGAAAACACAAACCTATGTATATGTTCATTTACAGTGAAAATACCCGTGGCTACACAGGAAATCAATTTTGATGGCACTTCTGATGTTTCACAGTCCACATGAAAAGGCTAATAAAGAAGAATGGATTGGATAATAGAAACTATCAGAATATTTGTGTCCCTGAAGTCTTTACAAACTTATAGATATAACACATTCTTATCAGAGGAGATGTAAAAATAAACTTTTTAATTTGTCCTTTGAAAATCATTCTTATAAACATGATTTCATACACTTTCGGAATAATATAGCATTCAGTTTTAAATTGTGATGAAAGGGAATAGAATGTGTTGCACTTCCTCTCCCTCAAGCAATTGAGGCAGATTATGACTGCTCTTTTGGAAGTGATTAAGAAAAGCAGAATGAGTCACAAATGCTGGAAGTCAAACAGAACTGAGATGGTAAATTATTTCAGAGCAGATGTTTAAAGGAAAAGAAACCAACATTTGAGAGGAAAGAATGGGTATTAGAGAACTGGAATAATCGTTTCAGTGACCTTTCTTGTAGTCTACTTTTCACAGACACAACTCGCCAGATCATAGACTGAAAACAGTTGCTTTGAGTAGAGACATTTTAACAATCCTAACTACTGTAATTCTAACGACTGAAAATATTTCTGTAGGCAGGTATTCTGTAATGATAATAACCACAAAATTATCATCAACACCTACTAGTACTAATTATTGACACCTACACCCAGAAATACTTCTCATAAATAAGATTGAAATATTAAAAAATGATAATATCCCTATTTTGTATATTAAGAAATAGAATTAGAGATATTATATGAGTTGCCCATGATTTTACAAATCACTTGAATAATCTCTGGAGACAGAAATTTCAGTTCTCTTTTTTCCCAAGATCAAAGCTTTCCACAGCACTATGATGCTTTATATAGTTAGGATAGTTCTGGTTTTGTTTTTTGTTTGTTTATTTTGAGGCAGAATATTGTCAATAAAAAATGTGTAAGTAAAAATCAAATTTTATTAATTATGAATATATGTTTGGGAGTAATGCAATGTCACCTAACTCACCTACCCATTGCAAACAAAACAAAACAACAAATTTATGAGTACCTACTGTGGAAGGCAAAATAATGGGCTCCCCAATATATTCATGTCCTACTTCTCAATACATATGAATCTGTAAAGTTACATGACAATGGAGAGTTAAGGTTGCAGATGAATTAAGGTTGCTAATTAGCTGACCCTGAAATGGGGAGATGATCCTGGATTATCCAGCTGAGCCTAATATGATAACAAGGGTCCTTATAAGAGGAAGAGGGAGGCAAAAGAGAAAGAACCAGAGAGACAGTACTGTGATGAACATTCAGTTCAACGTTGCTGGCTTTGTAGATGCAGGAATGGGGCCGTGAACCAAGCAATGTGGGCAGCCTCTTAAAGCTGGAAAAGTCTAAGAGGTGGATTCTCCCCAGAGCCTCTAGAGGAAATGCAGCTCTGTCTGTGGACACCTTGGTTTTACCTTTTTAGACCCATTTTGCACTTTTGACCTCCAGAACTATAAGGTAATACATTTGTGTTATTTTAAGCCACTAACTTTGTCACAGTTTTTTTGTTTTGTTTTATTGTTTTGTTTTTACAGCAGATATAGAAAGTGATTATAACTACTGCAGAGGAGGCAAACTTTACCTCTACTCATCTTAGGTTTTCAACTGGTACTCTAGCAAAAAAGATTAACAAGAGAAAAACAGTTAATTAACATGTGCAGTACACATCATGCAGAAGAAACATAAACAAAAAGGTAAATGAAAAGTGGACTCATAAGTCCGTTTTATACAGCATCTTCAACAAAGAACAATAAATTTGTAGAGAAACAACAGGACAAGGGAAAGCAGGCTTCCAAGGGTGGCTATCTCTGAGAAGGTACAAATATGGGAGGAAACTAATGGATAAGGCTTGTTTGCAGATTCCTTGGCACCATCTCTGGGGCTAATCGGAGTCTGTCTCCAGTAGAAGGTAAATTTATACCCTGCCTTAGGCAAAAAAGGGGAGGATAGAAAGAGTTTTTCTTGCATTTGCTGCTTCTTAACTGCATTCAGCTCAAAGTATTTTTTAATGTCAAAGAGGCATATTTTCGGGTAACATATTCTGGCTGACTTCACTAGTATATCCTGGTATCTTCTCTAGGTGTTAGTAATAGACTATTAAAACAGAAGCGGCTACTTGCCCTGTAAGAGTTGAAATTTTAGAAATTACTAAAAGAAAACTAAAGAAACAAGCAAAAAAAACAAAACAAAAACAAAATTAAGTTGATAATATCTATGAAGGGAAAAGCACGATGTTGGGAGAAAAAGAAAAGAAAGACCTAATTAAATAGGTCTGCAGTTTTCAAAGGGCTAGAATCTGTCAGAAAACAACACAGGCACTGGTAACTATAAAATTAGGAGTTAGATACACTCAGAACATTGTAAAAGAATATTTCCAAGACAGAAGAGTAAGTTCACAAATTGTTAAGAGCATTTTCAAAAGTTCTCAGAGTATAGAATTATAGCATTTTGACAAGAAAGAGCTTACCAACTAGAAGGGTGTAAATGTTGATTTTGGAAAAGCAGTTGAATGCAGATTACACAGAAACTTGTAGGCCACCGTAGGTAGTTTAGAATTTATAAAAAGCACAGTGAAAACTATCATCCAACTTAAAAGAGGTAGTGACATTATCAAATATAAATATTTTTAAGATGATTTCCTGTTAATGGGTAATGCTGGATGGAACATGAATAAAAGAAGTGTTGGAGGAGTATGGTGGTTTTGATTAGTTTAATTGCAGCAATATAGAGAGGATTAAATAAAAATGAGATAGGGCAAGAAAAATTGCTAATAGTACTAATGGAATAAATGGGGAGGTGAAAAATGGAAAAATTATGAGTGACTATTAGGTTTCTAATTTAATTAACTGGATAAATGTCAATGCAATTTACTAGGATGAGAGAGATTTGCTAAGAAACACTTTTGGGGGAAAAAGTATGAAGTTCCATTTTAATAAATTAAGTTTAAGAGGACTAAGAGAAATCTAGATAAAAATATTAAGTAAATTATTCAAAGCATGGATATACACACACACATCTATAGGTATATGTATCAATATATATATACAGACATACACACATACATGAAACATGCATACATATATGCTTGACCTTTTGTATAAAATTTAATGAGTTAGTCCACTGCCTTTTATTTGGGATTTTTAAAATGTAAAATACTTTAGCAATGTTACTGATATTAATTATTAATATAATTTGTTGAGTATATTAATAATGGATTCTTAAGGTTATAGTTAATGAGCTATTGTCATGATGTTGGTGAATAAAATGGATCATCTATGGGGAAAATAGATACAACTCTAAGTGAAGTCTAAGTTAACATTTATTGTTACAGGAATATAAACCAACAGTTCTTAGAACCAAACACAAAACAAAAACCAAACAACATTTTTGATATCATAGGAAGTCTTTCTTGCTGTTTCTTAAAGAGATTATAAATATATATATATATATATTAGATGTTAAGACAGACAAAAAATTGAATTTAAATTAAATTGTATGGTAACTGGTATGTAAATATTCATTAATATGCTTCCTTTTCAATCCAAAAAAACACTAATTGTTAAGTGCTTTGAATTCTCAAAAGCATTTGTGTCCTGTCAAGTTTTCTGCTATTGACATGTGGCATATGTGTTAATCAAATTTCATCAAGGCTAAATTAAAGATATTTACATCTTATGATGATAATTATATATGTGGAAATACCGACCAGAAGCCAGGGAGATGATCAGTGTAGATTTGTATGTAAAACCACAAGAATAGATGACTCACAAAGTGTAAAGAGAAAAGAAAGGAAAACTCAGGAATGGATCCTATGGAGCTTCATGTTAAGATACTAGGTAAAGTAGATACTAGGTGGGAGGAAAACCCCAAGAATCTAGGGGTATTTCATCTAAGATATGATCATGAGAGTCATTATCTGTCTCAAATAAGAGGTTGAGTATGATGAGGACAGAAATCTATATCAAAACATAAATAGTGGTATCCCAGATTTCATTCCCTATGATGCAAAGACTGAGGAACTTTTCATGAGTGACAATAGGAAAAGCCAGATTGTTGACTGAATGCAGGGCCTGGGCTTCCCCAGTTTAGAGCAGTAGGTGAAAGCTCTTTTGAGACTGGCTTCCAGTGCAGACAGCAATTAGGTGTTTGCCTGGCCTGAAGAGAGGAAGCAGAGACACCTGTGCAAATGGAAACCAGGACTGATGAGTGACTTTTTAAATAATCATTAATTTATCAGTCTCATTTCTGAATTCCATAACAATTTTCTCTAGGAGGGAATAATTTATGGCTTAAGATAATATTCTTAACCTAGCAAAATGGAAGAAAAATTTCAATAGTTCTTCACTAAATATAGGCTTAAATTATACCCCTATTTAAAAATTCAGTATTCACAATTCCATCCTGGCTTTCACTGAAAACGTATTCTCCTATTATCCTTTACATGGATTTTGTAGCTATCAACTAATTACAAAATCATGTGTATTCTTAATCAAGCTTGACATCCTCATTTTCTTTGCTAACTACCTGAACACTAGTCATTTTAATAAACCTTTTAAGTTGCAGTGTAACCTTCATGCAGAAAAAATCACACTAATGATAAATGAGCTCAGTGAATTATCTCAAAGTGAACCTATCATTGTAAACACCACACAGGATCAACAAATAGAATATCACCTGCATAACACAAAAGCCTCTTTATGCCCCTTTCCCATCACTATGTCCTGCCTCTTCTCTGACAGACCCAGTATTAAATTCTAATGCATGTTTACAAGTTTTGAGCTTTATATAAATGGAATAATAGAATATGTAATATTTTGTATCTACCTTCCTTCAACCATTAAGTTGGTGAGTTTCATCTGTGTCATGTCAAGTAGCATTGTTTTCACTTATTTTTATTGCTGTACAGTTTTTTCATCTTATGATTATACACATTCTACTTAAATTTGTACAATTGCAAATAATGCTGCTATTAATATTTGTGTACATTATGAAAGTGTATGTATACATTTAAACTAAGATAAAAATATATGAATGACCAGACATTAAAAGATTTGGGAGAAGGTATCCCTGGCTGGAAACCATAAAATCAAGAAGGTCTGAATATAAGGGTAGTTGGACATCATCATAAAACAGAGCGCACACGTAATCACAATGGGGAGAGTGACAGGAAATAAAATCATAAAAGAAGACAGGACCCAGATCTTGTAGGTCTCGCTATTTATGAAAATTGAGTTTGAATTTCAATGAGAGATGTTGAAAGATTTTTAAACCACTTTACTGAAGTATAATTGACATATAAAAATTAAAATTAATTTAAAAAAAGCTGTAGTTATATGATGTGATATGTCCAGGTGAAAGATGTTCATGATTTGTTTTGCATTGTTACAGTGGAGATGAAGGGTAAACTGAATTGGTTCGTGAGTTATTGTTGATAAATTAGTTGGTAGGGGAAACATCTGAAGAAGGAAAGAGGAATCTGAGACAACTCTGAAGTTTTAAACTGAGCAACTAGGCAGATGTGGCCCCTACTTCCCAAAGACTGGAGGAGATTCAGAATTGGTGACGGGCCAAGAGGGAAATCAAAACAATTTTTCTGGATCACTTTGATATGAGGAATAATGCCAAAGGCAGAGAAACTGCTCATAAATATTAGTTTCTCTTGTCTGCCTTTGGACCTTTAAAAATAAAACTTCCTTATTCCAAACCACTTTAACTCATCTAGGAGACAACTTGTTATTTAAATCAACAGAAGACAATGGATAAGAAAGAAAGTTATATATACTACTCATCAGGGAAATAATAGTACTGTGTTAGACATTTTATAAATATACTGTTAAATTTTTAAAACAATTCTGGAGTGTAGCTAATGATGAGGGATAATGATATGTTATTGTTAAAAAAAGTTTAAGTAATTCTCCATGACATGTTTTCCCCATAAAATGTGATGTCAGGATCATATATAGTTTTTGGAATCTAAATTATTGTATATGAATTTTCCTTGTCTCTCCAAGCTTATTCTCCCAAGGACATGAGGGTACTCTTCCATAAAAATGTTCCAGTGTGATTACTCTGACAAAGAGATGTGACCATAATTGTAAACTAGCCATGGAGAAAGGGGTTTGGTGTGAAGACAATCATGGATATTGTAATAAGGGTGGAGCACAATCTTTGTAGGAAGTACACTATCTATTACATTCCATTTTATAGCAAAGAAAGGTAGAATCACAATTCAAATAGTTTGATTTTTTTCCCTTAGATATGAATCAGCTTGCCAGAATGCAAGTTAAAGAGCAGATGTCTAGTTTAGGACATTTTCCAATTTCCATTAAAATAATGAGGCATTTTACGAAAACTTTATATAGAGGTTTCTAAGTGGTCAGCAATAATGTGAAAATTTGCTAGACCTACATCCAAAGTGTAATAAAATGGTAACTATGGGACACTCCCCATTTAAGGATATGAGGTTACAGTGTCATAAAGGAGACAATTTTGGGTTGCAATTAAGATGGGATTGCACTGAATATAATTACTCTGCTTTTCTTTTTGCTTTTACTACTTCACATGAGTATAATATTATTATTGACTTAATATGTTTACATATTTTGTTAGTTTTACATTTTTCCAATCGATCAAGTTTTCATCGTTTATTTAACTGCTCATACATTTGAATAAAATGACACTGTTACCAAATATTACTAGCAATAATTATGAATGTAATGATTTGGAAACCTCATCTTTGTTCTTTGAAATAGCTTTTTAATGTCATTGGATTGATCTAATTTTGTATATGTTTTAAAATGTAATTTAATTAATTATGGAGGTAAAATAGATAAATTTCATGTCATAGTATTAAATAAATCAGTTTTCATCTGAATAAAGAACTAGAATTTAACAAACTTGGTTTAAACTGTAAGACTGAGAAGCATTTCCAATGTAGTGTTAATGATTAGACATTTTTATGGTTAAAAAATAGTATAGAATTCCATTAATAGTGTAACTATGTGTGTGGTACACCTGTGTTTTTTTGTGTGTGTCCATAGTTTTAGGGTTTACAGATCACTCTGACCTATTGATGGAGTAAGATTTTGATCTATTAACTTTAGTTCTATTATTAAGCTTTTCATTCTCATTAATTCTTTTCACTCAATGCCACTCCCACCCCCAACCACTAGACTTTCTAGACTCTGGTTTTCATGGTTTAGCAAAGTAACTTGAGAATAAAAGAAGTGAGTTCTTGACCTTTAGTATTCCACAGTTAAGAATTAGTAAAATTAAGAATCTGGAGGAGGATATAGAGATGGAGATAAAGATAGAGATAGAGATAGATGAGATTGCATTGAATGATACACACACACACACACACACACACACACACACACACTGAGACAGTTCTTACCCCTTCTTCTTACTAAGAGATTTTAAATAGAAAAAATATCTTAATGAGACGAAGATGTCAGATAGGCTATCAGAACAGACTGATGCTGGAGTAGTCCTCAAAAGGAGGTCTGCTGTTTCTCTACCTTCAAACTGAGCTCCTGAAGGACAGGCTGGAGGCGGGACAAATAAAAGTCTAGCTGTTTAGGAAACCTGCTTAACGAGGCTATGATGGCCTCATTTTCCAAGTAAGATATGAGAAAGCCTCACAAAGAATAAACGTCACAGAGAAGAAACAGTGTCCAGGCTAGTGTACAAACAGTATGAGTTGCATGCAGTGGTTATGTATAATGTATAAGCAGATGGAATGAAGGCAGACACATATAGTTGTGCAAGGAAAAAGGAGCAAAATAATCTTTCCCTTAGGCTAAGATATTATGGCACTGAGAGCCAGGAAGGAGAGGACTTAGAACAAGCAGAATGTGTCAGTGCATGGTGGAATAAAAGAAATGAGCAGACAACGTAAGAATGCAAACATCTGAGCTGATGACTGCATGAAGGACCAAGGAGGAAGAAGGGCAACTCAGTGGATATTAACTTGGATGGACAACTACCAAAGACAAGAGACCAGATGAAATGTCACTTTGCTGTGGCATTTCAACAACAATCATGTAGGTGAACCCTCTATGACAAAGTTAAGGGACAGAAACATACACACACACAAAAAACAAAAACAATGAAGAAAACCTTGAATATATGACTCTATCCTGAATTGTATAAGTTTCATTTTATTCTATAACAAACCAGATAGAAGTATAGTATGTGATTAAAATTATCTCCCCCCAGCCACCCCACAAATCTGAATTAGTTATCAAGAGAATATGACCCTCTGAGTTACATTAAGTATTTAACTGAAGAACAGAGAGGTTAAGTGACTTGAAATACTAACAACCCTAGACATTAACAAATGTGATTTTTAAACTTCTTTTAACCATAAATCTAGGGCAAGGTTCAGTAGTACAAAAAATTCCCTCAGTGATGGAGATAAACAATGACCAAGAATGATCAAGTACAACATGGAGAGAAATTCTCTCTCTAAGATTTCAAGATTTCAAGATTTCAACTGCTCAAGGAAGGCTCAATGCCTGGGTTTAATTGAATTTGTTTATGCTGGCAGTGACATATATTTAGTAATTTTTATTCTTTCCCATTCTTCTGAAGTTGTCAGAAACTATGAACTGTTAGCTATGTAGTGTACAATGGAAATGAATTGCTTACTTCTATTTTAAGTATAGAAACTGAAATATTGCATTAAGGAAAGGTTACCAGATGTCTGGAATGTATATCTGTATTCTGATTTATGAACAATGACTAAGGCAATTTAAAAAGCATGGTAGATCTAGCTTCTCATGATGTTTTTCTATGTAATTGAGAATCACTTCTTTCATTCACTACAAATTTAAGGAGGAATGAGCATTAAGATCTCATATTTTTTCTGGCTTGACTATATGAACATTAATGTTTTATTTAGACTGTGTGTTTATTAAAGCATGAAGAAAAAAGACTTTCAGTGTCATGAGGTAGTTTTAGTTATTTGTACTTTGAGAAGAGATCTGGACTATAAAAGCCAAATATTAAGCAATAAAAACAATATAAAATGTGTAAATATCTACAAGGTAGTTAAATTTTGAATCCCCAAGTTACATAACTTTACTCAAGACCAGTAAGTTTTACACAAAGGCTATTTCAAAACCAGAGAACAGAGCAAAGATTTATTTCTCTTTTGGCTACCAGCATGGTCCAACCACATCCAAGGGGTTCTTGGATAGAATGTGGAGATTTCATGAATCTGAATGGGAAAAAATTGCATCTTTATTTTTATCACCCTTTCACTGAAATTTAACATTTCTTTCAATTATGAATCTTGATTGTGAACCACATTATAAGAGTAACTATGACGTTTTTATAAACAGATGTCACAGACATTTACATATCACATTTCACTTGCATATTTCCCTAACGATTGTTTATGCTCATCACTTATTTGAAATTATGTCATTTTATTAACATGATATTATATCAAGTTATTAACTGGTTAATACAGAAGCACATGAATTTCCATATAAGAAAATTTTAATAACACATGTTAACAGAATTGGTTCCCTTTATAACCCCATCTAGGGGTTATAAATAAAACATTATTCTGAAAAGAAATCTGTAAGCTTGCAACACACACAAAAAAGGTTAAAACTCTAGTTAGGCATGAGATAGGGGAGAGGAGAGAGGACGGGGAAAGAGGGAAAGGAGAAGGATGGGACGAGGGAGGAAGCTCAGGAGTGGGAGAGGAGAGGGGAAGGGCAATGGCAACAGTATGGAAAATGGAACTATGTATTCTTGTGGTCTTACTTTCCCTTACCTTACTTAGTACTGGCAGAAAAAAATATCCATGAATAATAGAACAGGTCTGAACTTTCTGCACCTGTAAACAGATAATAGGAAAATTTCTCATTTCTGAACTTCACATGAAAGCCTTCCATGGAGCTGCACCACATGACATTTCTACATTGTCTGAGTGTGTTTCTGACATAGCAAGTGGTAACTGGAAATCTGAAATATTTATTTCAGCTCTCAAATTCTGTTCCCAAAGAGGGAATCCTAATCTACTCATCAGTATTTATGGGTAGTATATTCATCCACTCTCTGCAATGGAGGCTCTGCCCTGAGAATTGTTTTGATTTGTTCTTTCCTCTTTCTTCCCTCTTCCTCCCTCCCACCCTAGGTTTTCTCTCCCACCTCCTCTTCCTCTTATTTACGGTGCTTTCATGTGCTTCCTCTCTCTCTCTCTCTTTCTCCCCCTCCCTTCTTCCCTCCCTTCCTCCCTCCATCCCTCCATTCATCTATCCCTGATCCCGTCCTAGTCCCCTTCCTTCCTTCTTTCATTTTTGTCCCGTGTATTATAGTCAATTTATTCCCAACATAATCTGAGATAACTTACTTATCCAGAAAAACATTTTTAAAAGCTAATATCTTTAAAACTTCATACTTCATAAATTTTATGGTTTTCTCAAGAATATCTTTTTATCTGAAAAGAGTCATAAATAGATGTGGATATTGAAAGCAGGGCCTCCAAATGTGAAGTATTTTTCTTGAAAACCATCTCTAGAACAAATATGTTATATGCATACTACTAATGCATTCACATATAAAGGCTTCAATTGTTTATATAGATTCTTTACCCATTTTATGAGTATGGGGCTCACAGTAAAGTCTAAGGTTTTTGTTCTAATTATATACATTTGAAGGAAATATGGCAGAAACCATACTTATCTCTCAAGGTAACTATCTGAAATTTGAAGCATTACCAGCATAATTATTTTTATTGTACATATGGTTCACTGATCTGCCACTGTTAAATTCTTAAATCATAGGTCAGCAAGGTATTTCCATGCTTATAATAAAAAATACAATAACCATAATAGAAATGTTACCATAAAATGATTGAGGTATTTATTATATTCATGCTCCTCCTTAAAAAACAAAAATCTCCAGCTCCCTAATTTTTAAATACAGGCTTTAATAACATACTGTTTAACATATAAAGAACTTTTTACTATTATGTTGATATTTTGAGTTTTTATTAAAATTTTGTGAATTTTTCTCCTTTCTTATTATGAAGTTTGAAATATGTCCACATATTTTTCCATGTGTTAATAAAAAGTATTTGATTTCTGCCTGATTTCCCACAGCATCATTTGGGAAATAATTTCAGCCCTTTTAATCAAAATATTTAATACAGTCATTTTATTTCAAAGGGACTTTTTTTCCAAAAGTATAGCTATTTTGTGAATACATTAAGTCTGAAATCATACACATTTCTATGAATGTGCATTCTTAGTCTTAATCAGCAACGCATGTGATTTCTATAAGTAGCATCCATTACATCCCTCCATTATCAAAACATGATGCTCACCAACAGCTGAAGACTCTTCTTGTATGTCTTTTTCTCTTGCTGAAAACATTATTTGTTTCCATTCCTTCCTTCTCTCTCCCTGGTATTTACCATTTACTATGTTTCTCTTTCTGATGTAGTTATTTGCCCTGAGTGATGAGCGAGCAAAATGCTTTCTTTGTGACTCTTCTCTACCAAAAAATAATTTCAAATATTGAACTTGATTATTCTGTGAATAGACTTTCTTGAATTCTGCTCAATGGATATTATGTGGATACCTATTAGGTCCGTGGTTCTGTATTTGACACAGGTGTTTTTTAAAAAAATTTTTTTTGTTATTTTTAACTTTTTAAATTAATTTTATTGAACTATAGTTGTTTTACAATGTTGTATTGGTTTCTGCTGTACAGCAAAGTGAATCAGTTATATATATATATATATATCTCCACTCTTTTTTAGATTCTTTTCCCATATAGGTCATTACAGAGTATTGAGTAGAGTTCCCTGTGCTATGCAATAGTTTCTTATTAGTTATCTATTTTATATATAGTTGTGTGTATATGTCAATCCCAATCTCCCAGTTTATCCCTCCCTCCCCGCTGCTTTCCCCCTTGGTAACCATAGGTTTGTTTTCTATATCTATGACTCTATTTCTGTTTTGTAAATAAGTTCATTTGTGCCATTTTTTTTAGAGCCCACATATAAGTGATATCATATATAATACTAAATTATCCTCCAAAAGCTTGCACATATGGGCTATGTGTTTGGGGGGAAAGCAAACACATAGACACAGAAATATTACCTCATCTAAAAAAATCCTTTTACTGGGCTTCCCTGGTGGCACAGTGGTTAAGAGTCCGCCTGCCGATGCAGGGGACACGGGTTCGTGCCCCAGTCCGGGAAGATCCCACAGGCCGCGGAGCGGCTGGGCCCGTGAGCCATGGCCGTTGGGCCTGCGCGTCCGGAGCCTGTGCTCCGCAATGGAAGAGGCCACAACAGTGAGAGGCCCGAGTACCGCAAAAAAAAAAAAACAAAAAAACAAAGAACTTTTACTGAGGAACATACATGAAATCCAACATGAGGATATTTCAAACCTCACTGATACCTAAGGAAGAAGACTAAACTAGCCTAATGAAAATGAGGAACAAAAGTTCATTGCAAATAGTGAAAAAAATGTTTAACATTTATTGTGAACAGCAAAATTAAAAATTATTGTAAAAAAACAATTGAATTCATCCTGCATTTAACAAAATATGTTATATTTGTATATGTGTTGATTCTTGCATCAGAGTCTGAATCAAGTGGTTATTATCTGTTTGCATTTTCTTAACATTACAGTGTAAAACCATGTTATCAAGTCTTGCATTTAATGTTTGACTTTTTCATCAGAATCATAAAGGGAAGTATTGTTTTCATAAATAATCAAGAGATACCTCAATTGTCTAAAGAATCTTTTTTATCCTTTCCTTTCTTGCATCTACCTGTCATTTTCTCCAACTTTTTTTTTCTTTCTTTTACTGTGATTTTTAACATTTCTCCAGGATCATTATCATATACTTATTGAAATTCTACTTTTTGGTTGTATTTTCAATTTTACTTTGCAATTGATATATGCTGTATACTTATTGCAAATTCCACAATCATCAAGAAACTGATTCACAAACAGATTGATGTTAAAAGTCAAGAACAGAAACCAGACTTGAAAAAAAGACTTCTTAGAGTGGACTAATTTAATAAGTTTTCATTTAATGATACTTGCTTGTCATGATTCATTTTGCTTCTATACACAGTATGAACTCAAGTAAGGAATGCTTGTATAATTAGGATGCCTATAGCTAGAGAATAAAGAAGTAGTAGAGCGAGGCAAGAGCAGGACAGGACATTGAAGACAGATGAGGCAAAATAAGAAAAGGCACACATAGTGTAATGTGTTTGTAAAGCAAATTATGTAAATGATGTTACATAATGGTTATGTATGTAGTAGCAGAGACGAATGTGCGAGGTACTAGATATGTAATAGAGGCAAGTCTAACTTACTAAAAAGAATGTATTTTATCACAAAGGGATTGAAAAACTACTGGAAAGTTCCCACTTGGGAATGTATTGTTCAGGTTGTGTTTAAGATAGAGACTTTGCCAGCAACAAGATGAATTGACCTAATGGTGGAAAACTGGAGGAAAAGAGACAAGCTAGGAAGTTAAGCAATCATTAAGGACGGGTGTTTTGTTAGTTGGCATTCCATGACACATAAAATTATCCATCAAAAGCAGTCAGGACAAAGACAAAACGATTAATGTATTATGCAACAAAGGGGCAAAATAAGCAAAACTTAATTAATTGACTATATGTCCAAGGTATTAAAAAAGGCAAATAATAAATTTCTGACTTGGGATATTAAAAGATCATGAAGACAGAGGGTGAAAAATAAATACTGGAATTGAAGGAACAGATTTTGTACAGGCATATGTAGAATCTAAAATGCCTTTGCCAAATACAGATGAGGTTATACTTCAGGAAAATGGGCCATGAGTCTGAAGCACATTTGTGAAAACTGTCCTGGGGATTTGTATGTTTGCTGGTCTTTGTCTGACAGGTATTATTGGAAATGAAATGAAGGAGAACAATACTAAATGTGATTTTTAAAAGTGGGTTAAAGTGGATATATGTATAAAACAATAAAAAGTAAATAATGAAATTGTTAGGGAACTGTTGACTGAAACCATCCAGCTTGGCCAGGCCCACTTGCCTGAGTTGTCTCACAACAGGAGGTGTGATAAGGAACATGGTGCTGCCTCCAAAAACTAACTGGAAGAATTCGGGAGGGCCCAAAAGAGAGAGGAGATGACCAACCTCCCAGAGTCCTTCTCTCTGGAATCCATCTTGGCTGAGAGACACGCACGCCACCAGGAAGGACCCGGAGTCGTACAACAGGCCAAGCGAGATGACCGGCCAGAGACAACCAGGAAACTAACCCCATTACCATGAAACCTGAGACAGTGAGCCACCTGGCAGAGCAGTTCTCCTGGGTTCCCTTAGCCTACTGCTTTCCACCCAGGCACCCCTTCCCAATAGTGTCTTGCTTTGTCAGCATGTGTGTCTCCTCAGACAATTCCAAGTGTTAGACAAGAGCCCACTCTCAGGCCCTGGAAGGGGTTCCCCTTCATGCAACAAAATAATAAAATAAAAATAAAAAATAAAACTTTAGAGAAAGATAATTAGATTTTATATAGAAATTTCAGATGGAGATCTGAAAAGATGGTGATGACCCAAAAATGTTCCCTGCAAAGTATGTCAATCTAAGCTGGATGTAGGGATTGGTTAATACTTAAATGCAAGTATCAGATGAAGCAATGAAAATAAATTTCTTAGGGAAATTGTACAGAAAAGAGAGATGGTAGGATTTTAGAGAGAAAAATGAAAGGGATGACAACCAAAGAATGGTGCTATATAAGGTTCTGGTAAATGATCTAGAAGGAAGGTGTAAAAAGCAGGACTAGGACCAGTAAAATATATTTGGAAAGAATCAAAAGGAGTAAAGAATTCAATAAAAAAGGCTGTGATGAACAACATAAAACACTTTCTAAATTTTCCTGGAAGAAAAAGTTGAGAAGGTATCTAATGGAATGACAAATCATGAGAATAAGCGTGACTTCATTGTGAAGACGAGGGAAGAGCTCAGAATGAAGTATGTTAAGAGGTGAGGGTAGATAATAAAATGGCACCTTCTATTTCATGGGAAGCTATAGCAGGGTGCAGAGATAGGGGACAGTTTGTTTTTCTTGTCAAAAAGGCCTGAGCATCTTTCAAGATTGGCTGAAACACTGAAATAGCAATAGATCCAATGTATTGAAAAAGGTCTTAAATGGAATAGATATGGATTGTACTAGAAAAACCAGTGGAGGAGCTGAAAGAAGACAGAGTTCTCAGAACTATGCAGGTGCAAGTATGGTTGTGAGTGTGTGTTTATAGAATTTATTTTTAGTGCAAAAATATTGAAACTGTTGCAGGTCCTGCCCAATAACTTTAGTTTTCTTGAAGGAAGCAAGAGATTGTTACACAGGGAAGTGCTGATATCAGCAGAAGAATGGAGATGTAAAAACATCATTAAAATACATGAAGGGGCAAAATGATTGAGGATTAGAGCCAGTTGCCCTACACAGATAAGAAACCATTTATCTGAAGTCACCCAGCAGTACTGGAGTCCCTAATACTTATTAACTTATTGGCCATAGAACTGAAAAAAGCAGACTGTAAGATTGACTAAACTTTAAAATTTTTTAGGGATATTTTCCCCCTTTTTGTTAACCAAACATATGATATATGCCTAATTTTGGCATATACCAGTTGCAAATAATGAATCTAGTAAAGGACTGCCCCAATTAGTAATTCAATCCTTAGCTTCATTTTTCTTAGACTCACTTTGCCTTCAGAGCAAGTGCAGGTACTGACACCAGCAGTGAGGACCAGGAAACAGAAGTAAATCCAAGAAAATAGGTCAAATGCAGTTGCTATGCTCTCAGTGGGTACTTCTCTATCAGAAAGCATGCTTCAAATGTGCTATCTAAAAACAGTACAATTATATAGAGTACAGGAACCATCCTGAGCGTGAAAATTCCTG
>NW_006796610.1:153352-165852 GCF_000442215.2 Lipotes vexillifer | reverse complement strand
TTAAAATATATAGGAGGATGTGTGTAGGTTACATGCACATACTACACCATTTCATATAAGTGACTTGAGCATCCTCAGATTTTGGTATAAGCAAGGTATTCGGGAACCCATACCCCAACCGATATCCATGGGCAACTGTATTTAACAGTTTCCTTTCACTCAACTGACCAACTTTTCTAGAATGTACTTTAAAACTTCAATTTATGGTCAACAAATGTTCCTCTGAATATTAATCTTTGTTTTTATTAAAAGACTACTATCACCTATGGTTGTTATTTTTCTTATCACTTACCGTATTATTTTTCTTTCATGCTACCTATAACTTAGGGTATGGAGATGGCATTGGTATCACCCTTGCTTCCAAACACCATTTTCAAAATATTATTTTTCTATCACTTGGTAAAAATGCTGGCTTCTCTAAGTATCGTGTTGTATCTATTGAATTCCCATGGCCTTCATATGAGGAACATTAATTTACCTTCTGTTAACCCCTTATCATCCCTTAACAGCTTAAACTCCTGTATCACATTCCTCTACTGTATTAAAACTCCTCTCATTAACATGTATTATTTAAACATCCATGTGAATGGTCCATCCATCACAATCCTTCCCTTCCACTTTACTTCCACAACCCATATCCAGTCTCAAACTTGAAATTTTCATCATCCAAAGTGAGTCATCTCTTAAATCACAAACTCAAAACAAACTTTTCAATTGCAACCTCTTAACTTGCTTATCCAAGTACCTTCTCTCCATTGCTCTTTTTTTAAATTAGGTTTCCCATCCTCTAACACACTCACACCTTATCCATTATCAACTTCATTTATTTCTCTATTTTCTTCAGATCTCACTTTATTGCTATACTCTGAATAGGGTGGGCTCTCTGAAAAAATATTACACTTTTATCATCTAAGTTTATATCAGCTCTATTTAAAGGCAACCATCTGTTTTATCCATATGCAAGAAGTAAGGTGCTTCTAAAGAAAACAAAATCACATGAATTGGAATAGAACTATGTTTTAAATTGTTCATTATCAGTCTCAATCAGGCCCCTAACTTTTTGGAAATATTACTATGGTGATAAACCCAGGAAGCACAGAGTAAAATTTTGGATGTCATCTGGTACAAGAATTTTGGTCAAAGTAAGGTCAGATGCTCTAGCGAAGGACTTGACATTCCATATTGGGAGAGTTAAGAGGCTTCATGCACCACTCCAGTGGGAGAAAATCCATAGATCTAAAAACGCCGAGGGTTCTTGCATTGCAGTAGGGAACTTTCTGAGATTGGTTTTCCTTTTCATATTTCCTCTTCATTTTGTCACTTTAATTGACCACATGTGTAATAAGTAGAAAACACTTTCCTCAAAAGTCCATATCCTAATCTCTGGAACCTGAGAATACGTTACCTCATCTAGCAACAGGGACTGCAGATGAAATTAAGTTATGAACACTGAGGTTGTGAAATTATTTTGGATTATCCAAAGGAGTTAAATCTAGGCAAATGGGTTATTAAATTTGGAGAACATTCTCTGCCCGAGTTCAGAGTCACAGGGAGGTGTGACCACAGAAGAATGGCCAGAGGGATGCAATACCATTGAAGATGTAGGAAGAAATGTGGGTGATCTCTAGAATCTAGAAAGGCAAGGGCCCTGAATTCTCCAAAAAGGAACCCAGGTAGGCATGCCAAAACCTTAATTTTACCCCACTAAGACACTTATCCAACTTTATAGAACTGTAAGATAATAAATTTGTGGCTTTTAAAGCTACTAAGTAGATGGTAGTTTGGTACAACAGATCTGGAAAACTATTACATATAAAAATGAATTAAACCCCAAATACTGATTTTTAGGTCTGATTATCAATGTTATGTTGGCTCAATCACTACTACATATCTGACTATAGAATTTTTATGAAGATGCAAGTTAGGCAACCCTCATGGGATACTGATCAGATATAGTATCTAAATCACTTCCACTTTAACTTTGCAATCAAAGCTTTACCATGATCCTTAAATGATAACATACTTTCATTGCTATGGTTTTGTGAAATGTCTTAATATCTGTTAAAGAAATTTAATTATTTATACATTTTATATTATAATTGACCTAGCTATTTCTGAATTTTTATTCTTACACATATATTTTAGGAAAAGTTTATAAAGTTTCTAAGTACATATACAAATGGAATTTTTATTTAATAGGATTAAATTAGAAAATTAATTGGATAAAACAGAATGGGCATACAGGCATACCTTGGAAATAGTGCAGATTTGGTTCTAGACCACCGCAATAAAGCAAATGTGGAAATAAAGCAAGTCATATGAATTTTTTGGTTTCCCAGTGCATATAAAAGTTATGTTTACACTACACTGTGGCCTGTTATGTATGCAATAGCATTGTGTCCAGAAAACAATGTACACACCTTAAGTTAAAAATACAAAACTGACACCAAATGTCAGAGCATTAAAAATGTTTTCTGCTTTATTTCAACCTTCCAAGTCTCATGCTAATTTCTATCATAGCTGACCATATTTTGAACCTAAAGAGGAATTTTTCAAAATAGTATTCCAATTTGGGTAGGCTGGCAGAATACAAAGCCACCACAGTATCTAATGCTTAAAAATTGTATTGGGTTTTTCATGATAAAGTAAAATAATATTGAATTTTAAATTGATCTTGGAGGTGTTATCCTTTTGAACTCTAATTAATTTTAAAGACATTGATTCTGTACCTGGTTTTACAGATACTCTTCAAATAATGACAAATTATCTCTTTCTTCCCCATGCTAAAACCCTTACTATTTTTGTTTTTCTTTCATTACAGCATTGGCCAGGACCTTTAAGTATCACAGTATTAGCCACAACCTTTAAGCATTGATCAGGACCATGTTAAGTAATCATGATAGTGGTAATCTTTATCTCATTCTTAAACTTAAAAAGAATACACTTTAAAGGTCTTGAGATAGGGTACGGTACTAACCTAGATTATCTGTTAGCCCTAAATGTGATCACAAGTGTCCTTATAAAGCCAGAGGGAGCCAGAAGGAGACTCAAGTACAGAAGAGAAGAAGGTGATTAGATGTTGGAAGCTGAGATTAATGAACTATGGAAACCAAGGGTAATCATCATTTAGATCCATCACACCTGTAACCTGCCTTCACTGATCAATCGCACATTATTTTTACAAATGCTTGCATGTCCTCCAAGTGTCACTTAGCCTAAACAATAAAACATCTGCCTGAGTTGTTTTCCAGGAACTTAGAATCAGCTGTGTTGAGTTTGAGCTTGAGACAATTAAGACTGGTTAAGACCACCGACCGGGGACTTCCCTGATGGCGCAGTGGTTAAGAACCCACCTGCGAATGCAGGGGACATGGGTTCGAACCCTGGTCCAGGAAGATCTCACATGCCATGGAGCAACTAAGCCCATGTGCCACAGCTACTGGGCCCATGTGCCACAACTACTGAAGCCCAGGCGCCCTAGAGCCTTAGAGCCTGTGCTCTGCAGCAAGAGAAGCCACCGCAATGAGAAGCCCGTGCACCACAACTAGAGAAAGCCCGCATGCATCAACGAACACCAACGCAGCCAAAAATAAATTTTAAAAAAGACCACCGACCCTCCAACGGGGCATATGTTAGTGGCCACTCAATGACCTTTTGACATCAGAGGGCCAAAAATTCCACCCTCAGAGCATGCTAAAGCTGCCATATTCTGAGCATGCATCTCATGAAGAAGTCTGTAGCTTAGTTTCTTCGGTGCATAACAATGATTATATCACCCTTTTTCTTGTCGCCAATTACCTTTCCCCATGCTCTCCATGTCTCAGTTTTATTGCATAAATATGGTGAGCCCCTTTTCTTTGGGGAGGCAGATTTGAGACTTGTTCTCCTGTCTTGGCTGCCTTGTAAATAAAATCTTTCTCTGCTGCAAACCTTGATGTCTCAGCATTTGGCCTGCTGTGCATTAGGCAAACAAACTTGGTTCAGTAACACTATAAAGAAGGAGACAGGGACCACAAGTCAGAGAATACAGTCAGTTAAAACGGAATGAATTATTGCTCAGAGCCTCCAGAAGGAATCAACATGTTGATACTTTGATTTTAGTCCAGGGAAACTAATTGTGAACTTCTGGTCCACCAAAATGTAAGAAAATGAATTTGTGTTGTTTAAAGCTACTATGTTTGTGGTAATTTGTTACAACAGCAATAGGAAATTAATATAGGTACCACTCACTGTAAGGAAACAAAAGACTAAACAAACAAAAAATGGCCAGGCACAGAATTGTACAAAATTGCGGGTATGTTGTTCCAAAGAGTACAGACTGAAGTTAGAGAATCCAAATGGAACAATGAAAAATGGAAATCCAGATTTCCAGTATTTCAGACTGGTGCAAGCTACACAGAGAAAGCATTTGCAGTAGATTGAAATGGGTAAGTCAAAAATAACCCCAGAGCTGAGGGACAGAAAGCCACAGGGGCATAAAATGCCCCTGAGGTTTGTTTTCTCTTAAATCTAGTGCCTTAGTCAGATACATCTGAGAATACTTGTGAAAAGCTAAGTGGAGATAATCATCTCCTGATTCTTCAGGTTTCAAATAAACTGAACATATTTGTATTTCAAATATATTAAACAAAAAATTAAATTATAACATAATTAAAAAATTGAAAAACTAGGTAAAAAGAATACTAATCATTATAAAACAATATTAATTTTAACTATTAGAAGTGGAATATTAAACATAATCTATAGGGCTTCCCTGGTGAAGCAGTGGTTGGGAGTCCGCCTGCCGATTCAGGGGACACGGGTTCATGCCCCGGTCCAGGAGGATCCCACATGCCGCGGAGCGGCTGGGCCCTTGGGCCATGGCCGCTAGGCCTGTGCGTCCGGAGCCTGTGCTCCGCAACGGGAGAGGCCACAGCAGTGAGAGGTCCACGTATCGCAAAACAAACAAACAAAAAAACCCCATAATCTATAGTAATGAAAAAAGGAATTGAAAAACATTAAAGCAACATGAATTTTGAGATGAAAGAATTGGAGGCATGAAGATAGATCATTAATCTCCAGCCTTTATCTCTACTCTCTATAGTAAATATGCATAAATTACTCTTCAGGAAAAACAAAAACCAAACAAACAAAAAAAAAAACGTTGCAATTAATGAGAACTCTCTCCAAGGAATGCCCTGGCTAAGCATTTGGAAACTGACACTTGGACTTCTACTAGGTCCATGAAATCTGAATGCTAATGACTATGCACATGTTTATGTGTGTATGTATGCGTGTATGTTTAACCTGAAGGCTAACTGTCCTCTTCAGCTTCTCAAAGATGAATAAATAGAGCCATTCCAATACCTAGCAGAAACTTCCTACAATTTTTTTTTATAAAAAATGATTTCAGCTTACGGGATTTTAAGCTATGATTTTAAAATCATGTTAGATGTTTAGAATCATGACACTAAATCTGTAAAAGTTTAAACATAATTTTCAGGAAGAGAACACATAATGTACACATCTAAAATCAAATATTCACATTTGGAAATAGAATTTTTTGTAAAGTTAGACAATCTTCAGCTGCAGATACAAGCACTTAAATGTTCTAAAGTCTGAGGAAATTGATTATTTTAGCTATCTTACTGAGTGAAAAGTGAAACAATCATAGTCCAATTGATAAAGGAGTAGTCTAAATCAATCTTTAAAATGTTCAGAATACACTTTCAAGAAATAATTTCAAACTCCAAAAAGGTGAGGTAAAGAGTGGCCTTTTTGAGGTCTCAATTGAATGACCAAGGTGCTCAGTGAGGTCTCTCCTCTCTGGTTGGGTGGGGACCTCAAAGACTCCCAGCATCTCACAACTTGTCATTCAGCTCTTGTCTCTGTAGGAGGAAATCTCTCCTCAGCTATGTGTAAGAATATGATTTTACCTGTTTTTTTTTAAACATTGTTCTTTAGCAGATCTGATTCTTTGGCTTATAGTCTTCACGTTTATGTCTGTTTTTGATGCTTGGTGCCGGAGCATTTAAAAGTCACCTGATTTAAGAATTTCATTTTGCAGGTGATGTCATTTGTTGCTTAGATAGTTTCAGTGACTTCTATAAGGACACTAATCAAAGACCTTAGCCTAAGAGAATCTAACTTCAGAGGGAGAGAAAGAAGAAATTACATGATACTCTCTAAAGTAGTAAATAAACTACTACAATTTACTCTAACAAAACCAGGGCATTTGGATTTTTTTTAAATGAACACTATGTTCTCTTAAAATCTCAATCATTGATACTTTAATTATAATTATTTAATCCACAAGAGTAAATATAATAAAGTAAATATAAATACTTTGCATCTCAAGCTGTCTTCAACATTTCAATGTTGTTTGCAAACAGTAAAATAACCATGGAACTCTTAAATTAAAATCTGAAGGGTGAAATCTGTCACTCAGTTTCACACTGTAAATACAATTACCAAACTAAATTTTAAGAATTATAGCTAATTATCTTAATCATAATATTTTAATCCTAAGTACAGATATCATCCCTAACCAAAAACATATATTATTAATGTGTGTATGATTTACACCATCATCTCTGTATTTTATTCTAAACCTCTCCAGGGTTAAAAGACTCTGAACTTTAAGGCTAAAATACAACATTCTAGGTAAACTGGAATTGATACAAGTGATTTGAGGTTAACAGCTCGGGTTAGTGAGGCTACTTTTTTTGCCAGATAATGTTCATATCCCTGTGTTCAAGTTGTATCAATACTTAAGTCTTATGTTTGAACTGGGAGATAAAGATGTCTAAGCCTATCCCACACATGCACACATACTGAAAAAACTTAATCTTTATCATCTGGGCACATTTTATATTTTCCAGTGTTAGAATTTTAAGTTTCCTATTTGGCTCTAATAATAGTTTGGTACCATTTCATTAGATTTTACATCTTTACATAATTCTGTGGCAATCCGTTTTTTTTATGATTTGATTGAGCACTATTCCCCCTTTATTTTCTATCAGTATAGATCACAACTCCTACTGGTATTAAAATGTCATCTGGATGATTTCTGGTATTTACCAGGGATTTGTCTGGATCTGAAGTTACATATCTGTGTCACTAGAATAAAATATTTTATAAAGCCACTTCCTAAATATGACTTGTTTCTTATTTTGATGGGACTTGTTATCAACCTATTTACATTTCATCTATACTAGTTTCAAGGAGGAAAATGGATATAATTAGTTGAATTGTGTCTACACAACTATATGTTCATATATTCCATTATTTTGTCTTAAGAATTTCAAGGTTAACAGTTAAAGGAATGAAACTATAGGAATTAAGGAAAAAATTCTGACAAAGTTTACCCTTTCCAAAAGTTCTCAAAATAGTAATTTATATTAGCATACCAAAAAATATTGTACTCTAGAGGTTTAATAACTAACAATCCTTTATCCCCTTACTAGTCACAAAGAGTAGAGAGATAGTGGGTCAGGTTAACAGAAATGTCTGCTTTGCATTGAGAGGTGAAGGGGAGGTAAAATTTTACCTCCCTCTTTGGGTGTTGGGCTGGAACCAAGAATTAAACTGACATAATACAGATTAACAAGAGAAAAGCATACCAATTTAAGTTTTACATGACAGTAGAGCTCTCTTAATGAAGGCTGAAAGAAATGGCAAAAACCTAAATATTTTTAAGCAAAGGTGGAACAGAGACAATTGTAGAAATGTAACTAAACTACGTGGAGCCTAAAGGAAGAGATTAATTATTTTAACAAGCTCTCTGATTTTCTCTCGAGTCTGACTCCCTGTTAAAGAAAATTTCTTTTCTCCTTTTCTCCATCTTTCACATGGAGTTTTTAATCTCCCCTTTTCAGGAAGAAAAGAGGAGATTAGAATGTTCTTCTAGCATCTGCTATTTCTCAAGTGCCTTTAGCTCAAAATAATCCTTATGCCAAAGTGGCATATTTTTGGATGGCGTATTCTGCCACCCTTCATAGGCTAATTGGAGAAAGTGGTTCCAAATTTGAGCATCTGAATATACACCTCCATCTTGAAGTTTGGAACAGCCCATCCTAGAAAAATATTGGTGCAAAAGACTAGATACATTTATTCAGGTTTGCTTTCTCACAGTAGGGTGGAGGAGAGAAAAAACAGAAAAGAACTCCTGTGAGTTTGCCATTTTTTCTGAGATTATTCTTTTATCATCCAACTCTCCTTTATTATATCTTATGCAATCAGTGACAACCTATCTTCTGACTTCACTCTAACTTCTTCCTTAGCTTTCCCAAAGCTTCATGTTTCCACCCCAATGGAGACTGAGGCTAGAAACTTGTATGATTGTGGGTAAGTTAATTTATTTTTCTATGCCTCAATTTTTATCTGTAAAGTGAGAAAATTAGTACCTCCCACATCATAACGTTGGAATAAAAAGTAAGTGCAGTAAATTATGTAGAAATTTGAAACACTGAATGAAACAAGGTAAGTACTCAATACATTAGCATTATTACTATTATCATTTCTTTTTTTTTTAACATCTTTATTGGGGTATAATTGCTTTACAATGGTGTGTTAGTTTCTGCTTTATAACAAAATGAATCAGTTACACATATACATATGTTCCCATATCTCTTCCCTCTTCGTCTCCCTCCCTCCCACACTCCCTATCCCACCCCCCCCAGGCGGTCACAAAGCACTGAGCCGGTATCCCTGTGCCATGCACCTGCTTCCCACTGGCTATCTACCTTACGTTTGTTAGTATATATATGTCCATGTCTCTCTCTCGCCCTGTCACAGCTCACCCTTCCCCCTCCCCATATCCTCAAGTCCGTTCTCCAGTAGGTCTGTGTCTTTATTCCTGTTTTACGCCTAAGTTCTTCATAACATTTTTTTTTCTTAAATTCCATATATATGTGTTAGCATACGGTATTTGTCCTTCTCTTTCTGACTTACTTCACTCTGTATGACAGACTCTAGATCTATCCACCTCATTACAAATAGCTCAATTTCGTTTCTTTTTATGGCTGAGTAATACTCCATTGTATATATGTGCCACATCTTCTTTATCCATTCATCCAACGATGGGCACTTAGATTGTTTCCATCTCTGGGCTATTGTAAATAGAGCTGCAATGAACATTTTGGTACATGACTCTTTTTGAATTTTGATTTTCTCAGGGTATATGCCGAGTAGTGGGATTGCTGGGTCATGTGGTAGTTCTATTTGTAGTTTTTTAAGGAAACTCCATACTGTTCTCCACAGTGGCTGAACCAATTCACATTCCCATCAGCAGTGCAAGACTGTTCCCTTTTCTCCACACCCTCTCCAGCATTTATTGTTTCTAGATTTTTTGATGATGGCCATTCTGACTGGTGTGAGATGATATCTCATTGTAGTTTTGATTTGCATTTCTCTAATGATTAATGATTAATGATGTTGAGCATTCTTCATGTGTTTGTTGGCTGTCTGTATATCTTCTATGGAGAAATGTCTATTTAGGTCTTCTGCCCATTTTTGGATTGGGTTGTTTATTTTTTTCTATTATCATTTCTTACTCTATTTTAACCTTCCAATTAAAAGGATTGAACTCTCTATTTGTTAAATTCCATCTAAATAAAAGCAATAAACATATCATATTTTTATATTAGTAAACATGACTTTTAGATGAAAATGGGCTTCAGTAAATGCTTAAGTGCTTAAACAATTTCAGACCAAGAAAATGATTACCAATGAAACTTCATTGCAAATCTCCACCAATATCCACCTGAAACTGATTTCTATATTTTAAAGAACAGGTACCATTAGAAATAATAAAACTAATTCAACTTCTTACTTGAGATATGAGGGAAAAAAAAAATATATATATATATAAACACTCACTAGGAGATATTATACTGCCCAGACTGAATAAGTATCATGAATTTTACAGCTTACACCTGAAAACAACTTTTCTGGACAGATAGAAAGCATTAATGAGCTTTTACTTACCATCTTAGTTTAAAACATGAAAATGTTTTCAACAACAACCTCAGTACATGGCATATTACAAAGATTCTGGCAAGGTTATAAGCAAAGCAGAGAGGTTACATTTTCTATGCCAGCTGTTTAGTTAGTGGACTACATTGTCCATATGGTCATAATGATCTCAGAACTATTTTTCCAACTACCTGGCTTCATGAAAATTATATCTTAAAATAAATTTAAAACGAGAAATCTTTTCAAAAAGTGCAATACAAATTTGCAGAACATCTATGTCCTCCTCTCTCTACTGCCCTATGCATTTGCCCTCTCTTTGGGGTCATTTTCATACCAACTACACACTCTAGGATTCATTTGGTATCCTGTTTCTCTCCAGATGAGCCATTCTATGTTTTTGTATGGCTTCTTAGCATCTCTTCTGTGATCAAGAATTAGAAGTCTTTATGCATGTAATAAATATGTCAGTTCTATATAAAATTGTAGTAGTTACATTGCATGTGTACCATTTTTCAAGCATGTTGCTAATCCTATTTTATAAATTTTCTTATGTAATTATCACAACACAAGTGCAAAGATATATTATTTTTAACCATATGAAACTGCCATTTCCTAAATCAAAAATTATTTAATATTGGCAGTTCATGTGTTTCACTTAATATTCTTATGACAATTTCAAAGATATGGAAGCAGATGCTTACAGCTAAATTACTCAAAGTCACTCTACTAAGCCTTTCATCCTAAATATAGATAAAAGTTCATGGTCTCTAGATCATTATGAGCAATGCCCAACTATTCCCAGTTTAATCGCATGAAATATTTTGTCACCTGGACTATTTAAGTATTTGGTAAACTTTTATAGGGATACTCATTGAAGTACAGTCTTTGTGGTAGACAGAATAATAGTTTCCTTAAGATGTCCAAATCCTAATCTCCAGAACTTGTGAATATGTTATCTTACACAGAAAATGGGACTTTGTAGGTGTTATTAAAGTAAGGGTCTTCAATGGGGAAATTACCCTGGATTATCTGGGTGTGACCAGTGTAATCATAAGGGTGCTTGTTAGAGGGAAGCAAGGGCACAAAAGACAGTGAAAAGGTTATTTAATAATAGAAGCAGAGAGAAAGAGAGATGTTGGAAGATGCTATAGTGTTGGCTTTGAAGACGGAGGATGAAGCTACAAGCCAAGGAAGGCAGGTGGCCTCTAGAAGCTAGAAATGATATGGAGACTGATTCTCTGTTAGATTCTACAGGAGTAATAGCTCTGACCTCCAGAACTGTAAGACAATACATTTGTGTTGTTTCAAACAGTTTGTGGTACTTTGTTACAGGTGCAGTAAGAAATTTATACAGTCTGCTTATTCTGAATTTATATAATGATTTATAGGCACACTGAGATATTAAATTTCATCACTTGAATTCGATAGCCCACTATATGACACAGATTCCTATAAAAAGATATATAATAATAAATTTGAAGCTTAGACTAAGTGTTCAAGTTAATAACATAAATTACTTTTAGTTCAATTTATCCTTCTCCATAGATTTACAATTAAAGTAATCAAATAAAACTTTCAAACTAAAGCCACTATTTCTAGGCTTCAGTGCAGACCAGCTTGAATAGATATAAACAAGAGACTATTGAAGCAGTAAATTTATTGGTATAGTTCTTGTCTGTGTACTTTGAAGGCTTGTACTGGAAGGTGTGAAATATCCGGGTCTGATAAAGTGGCTTGTATAACTAGTGGAAATAAATTATGGCGAGAAAGAATTAATCTCCCACAGATTGACATAACCTTAGATGCAAGTGATATTTCTCTTTTATTTATATGCAAATTAGATGTTCCACTTGAATTTTAAGAATTTCTTAGTTATCTAATTGGCATTTCTTATGTTATCCATTGATATCTGAGTAAGAAAAGAGAAACATACTTTATTTATTCATTCATTTTAATACTGATCAATTTTACACATACAGAAATTTGCTTAGGAGCAGTTTTACTGCTTAACAAGCTTTCTCAGTTTCTTCTTCAAGATCTCAACGTCCTGACATTTTATCAATCTATTTAACTTAGTCTTCCATTAAATATTCTTTATATTGTCAAATGTATTCCCTCTCTACTGTATCTCTCACTTTAATGCCCTTAAAATATGGTGAAATTATGACACATTGTACATTTTCTCATCAATTTTCATCTTTCTTTTTAGACATTTTCTGAATAAAAACATTTCTTTGGCATGCCATGCTCAAGTTGAACTTAGAAAATCACTAAAGCTCTAACAGGAAATAACAGTAGAAACAGTCTAAATATTCTTGACAGCAAATAAATGGATTACAAATGCCATGAAGCTAATATAAAACAGAATTCAAAACCTTGTTAGTGATAAGGTATAGGTTTCTGGGAGCAAATTTATTTGAAAATTCATATATAACTGGTTGGGGTCTGGATTCAGCATAAACTAATTGGCTTAAAAAAGAAAACTAGAAGAATATCCCCATGGGAATCATGGAATTCATACTGTTGCTTTTTTTTTTTTTTTTTTT
>NW_006796610.1:132548-153160 GCF_000442215.2 Lipotes vexillifer | reverse complement strand
TTTGGTGTATATATATATATATATATATATATATATATATATATATATATACATACACACACACACACATATTTGAAACAAGATTCTCTTACTCACATCCCCTCCAGCATGTTCAGAAAAGTCAATACTCAAATAATTCCCATGAATCATATCCGTGAAGTGTTGCTTCTTCTTTACAAGCTGAAGATGCTGCTAATGATAAAAGTGTTCTTATGCCAGGTGCATCTTCATATTCATGACACATACTTTTCCTCTGGCTCACTTTATGTATAAGAATACAATGATGTGTCCATGGACTTGAAAACTATGCATATTAATGCATTATATAACTTTTTCTGTGAACTTTACTAGAGTTTATTTTTCCCTGGTATGATATTTTCACCAGTTGTACTCCTAAATTCTGCTTTTAATACTTATCAAGTTTCCCCAGTTTTCTATTTGTAACGTAAAGCCCCTAAAACAATCTGAGAAGCCCACTTAGTTTTTGTTTTTCAGCACTCAGTTCTAAAACAACTTTTAAAAATATATTTATTGTAAGATAAAATACAGAAAAATAAAATCAATTGAAACATATAGCTTAATCAAGTATTATAAGGCAATTATCACTAGGTCAAGGAAAAGAAATTTGGCAGCCACTTCACAGGTTCTCCTACACAAGCCATGCCAATCATAGACCCCTCTCTCCTTCCCTAAGTAACCATTATGGGCATAGTGACTTGTTTCTAGTGGGTAGAATAGAGTAAAAGTAATTAGCGTATCCCTTATAAACATTTACTCTTAATAGTTGCATTTCCCAAATACAAATTAGGTCATAATTACCTATTTAAGGTATTCTGTACTTCCTCTGTTAATTTTTCTATAATCCCTCATTGCATCTCATTGGCTGAAATCCCTCTTTGATTTGAGTTGATCTTAAGTAAAGAACTTAAAAGGTATATGTTTTTACTTATTGTAAACTTCCTTAAGTTATAATAAATTAAACTAAATGGAACTAAATATTGTTTTAAGCATTTAGCTGTCAGAATAAGAAAATAATATGAACATTAGTGCTTGGTATAGATTACATTTTCCTTATTGTTTTTTTAATAACTACCTAATTGTATTAAAAGCAGGGGGAAGTTTATTTGACGAGACACATAAATGTTGCCATAAAAACTTTATTAGTACTCTCAATATTAGGGATACATGATTCAATTCTTTATGTAAGCCTGTAAAAATTTCTTTCTACCTCAGTCCTATATTTGTTTTAATGTACATGAAAAACAAAATTAATCAAATATTTGAAATATAATTGAAGACTGACATTATTTAAAACAGAAGTAATGCATTCATATTTGCCTCAAGATGATGTTTTTAATTTTTTCCTATGGTTATCTTGGTATGACTCAGAATTTTGAGGTCAAATCTTAATGTAGATCTTGACCTTGATACAGCTTTGGCAGATAAGGCAAGCACAGAAATCATACTTCTTGTTTTAACTTCCTATATTTATCATGGAAAACAAATTATTTTGTAGACAGAAATGTTATACATTTCCTTGTTTTAAAAAGGTAGAAAATATAGAGTTGTCAGTTCTATCAATTTATATAAGTATTACTTATCAATGAATTTAACAATGAATAAGTATATTGTATCTTTCAAGTAATTTGATAAATGGAAAAGACAGGGATGCCTAATAGATAATTAAATGACCTATAACTTGAGTGGTGATCAACAGAATAATCTTAATAAGAAGGAGGATTTATTTTGGTGTTATCCAGGACTTTTCCCTGAGTACCATTCAATATTCTTACAATAAATTCCTGTCTTAAAAATAGGCATGCATACTAATACAGGTAGCTGAGAAAATTAATAAATATATTATATGACAGGGCTGGAATTCAAAATATTTGTTGCCAGAAACCAACAATAATAGAAATTTTAAAATGTAACATTTACTCTATATCAGTAGACATGCCTTAAAAATAATAAAATTAATGATAGCTATAACAACTATAAGAAAAAGGAGGAACAAAGATTATCACAGAAGGAGAAAAAAGAGATGAAGTCCTAAGAGGGAGCTGGTCTATCATGGCTGACTTTGGAGAGAATTAGTACTTAAGCATAAATGTCTCTATGACTAAGCCTCTGATAGGCATGGTTAAAACTGACATTATGATCTCTATTTGAGTGGATGCCTTTGTAGTTCCTCATAGAATATTTACCAAAGTTGAATCACAAACTAAATTTTTAGTTAGTATGAGGATAAACTAAAATACCTTATATGATATGTGTGTTCAGACTTGCCCGATGTGATCATAAACAGAGTAGATATACCCATAAACCCTTAGAATTAAGTGATTCCCAACATGGCTGGCTGTTAGCCTGGAGGACCTCATGACATACATCTGGATTACATGGAGAGCAGGGGAAAAAAAGCCTGTAAATTTTGAGGCAAGTGGGATTTTAAAACCCACAATAAGTATAGTTGTATTTTCAGGTGGGTTCTTTCATTTAGCACTAATACTTTCATGTCAGTTACAGAAAGACTGAATTTACTTCTGGCCATATCAGCCCTAAAATATAGTAATTGTAGAGACTGTAGTTGTGTTTCCAATATCTATAATTATAGAACCCTTGGTATTTAGCTGGTTGCAAGACCATCTGGAATAGCTTTATATTTCTTAGTTTTCCTTAAAAATAGATGATTTTTAACTAAATTCTGATTAATGGGATGGAGTGTGATTAGAGTGGTCAGGTAAAATGCAAGAATTTTGGATAGGTTGCCAAGGGGGGGCAGGGAGGGATGGATTGGGAGTTTGGGATTAGCAGATGCAAACTATTGTATATAGAATGGATAAACAAGGTCCTACTGTATAGCGCAGGGGACTATATTCAATATCCTGTGGTAAACCATAATGGAAAAGAATATGAAAAAGAATGTATATATATATATGTGTAACCAAATCGTTTTGCTGTACAGTAGGAATTAACACAACATTGTAAATCAACTATACTTCAATAAAATCAATTTAAAAAGTAATTTTGGATAAATGTTATATAATACTTAATCATGATATTTTACTATGAATGTGCTCCAATAATGCATGAGATATATTTATCACTAACATATTTGTTATTTATATAATTCTGCTGAGCATTCAGAAATTTTATTTACTTAATTTGGCAACCTGAGATTTGAGTAGAGATAATATATATAATCCCATGCTGTTTCCATCAAAGAAATGGAACACCTATCCTCCAATCATTTTTTATCCAGTTTCCAGGAATATGGTCAGCATAGTTCCATTCTGTAAAATGCAAATTGGTCATGACACTAAAACCAAAGCAGCAACAAGACAGAAGGAAACACTGTACTATATTGCATTTTGGTGCAGATATCTCTTACAAACCCTAACAAGGCTATTACAGGTTAAATCCAAGATATTACAATGGAAGAAATAAACTTCAATTCTGCCTAAGCCACTTTCAAATTTCGTTCTCTATTATGTACTGAAATTGTATCCTAGCTAATACACTATACTAACAGAAGTTATCCTGATCATCATTAATTAGTCCTAGATTATTTTCTTTTCCCCCTTTCCCCTTTTTCTTCTCCATTTGATATTTTTTGAGATAAATTGTACTGTTTGTCACAATTGTTAATAGACTAATTATGATTAATTGCTTTCCTTCTATGTTCATTAATTGGCCTTAATAAATTGAAAGCAATTTAAACTGTCTTGCCCTGAAGAACCCTGTCATAATTATGTAAGTAAAAATATGACAGAATAGTAAAGATATTTCAGAAATGAATAATGAAATGGATTTTTAAGGATCAGGATACTTTTAAAAGCAATACTGTATTAGAGAATTTTTAGGTTCACAGAAAAACTGAGGGTGAATGTACAGAGATTTCTCATATAGTTACTGCCCCTACACATGGATGTCCTCCCCCATTTTCTATATCCCCCACTAGAGTTACATCAATTTGTTACAATTGATGAACCTACACTGTCTCATCATCATCCCCCAAAGTCCACAGTTTTCCTTATGGCTCACATTTGGTATTGTACATTCTATGGATTTGGACAAATGTATAATGGTATATGCCCATCATTATGGTAGCATACAAAATATTTTCACAGACCTAAAAATCCTCTGTGGTCTGCCTATTCATTCCTTCCTCCTCCCTAACCCCTGGCAATCCCTAATCTTTTTACAGTCTCCATAGTTTTGCCTTTTCCAGAATGTCATATGGTTAGAATCATTCAGAATGTAGCCTTTTCAGATTGGCTTCTTTCCCTTTGCATTACACATTTAAGGTTCCTCCCTGTTTTTTCATGGCTTGATAGTTCATTTCTTTTTAGTGCTGAATAATATTCCATTATCTTTATATACCACAGTTCATTTATCTGTTCACCCACTGAAGAACACCTTGGTTGCTTACAAGCTTGGCTAATTATGAATAAAGCTTCTATAAACATCCATGCACAGGTGTTTGCATGTACAGAAGTTTAACTTCTTTGAATAAATGCCAAGGAGCACAATCACTGACTCAGGCAGTAAAAGTATGTTTAGCTTTGTAAGAAACTGCCAAACTGTCTTCCAGAGTGACTGTACCACACCAGCCATGAATGGGAGTTCCTGTTGCTCTGCACCCTCATCAGCATTTGGTGTTGTCAGACTTTGGGATTTTAGCCATTGTCATAGATGTGTAGTGGTATCTGTTTGTTGTTTTAATTTGCATTTCCCTGATGACATGTGATGTTGAGTATCTTTTCATGTGCTTATTTACCATATGTTTATCTTCATTGTTTGTCTGTCAAGGTCTTTGGCCAAATTTTAATCAAATTTTTTTCTTGCTGTTGAGTTTTAAGAATTCTTTGCATACTTTTTATAACAATTTTTTTATTGGATATGTCTTTAGAAAATATTTTCTCTCAGTCTGTGGCTTGTCTTCTAATTCTCTTGACATTGCCTTTCACAGAGGGGAATTTTTAATTTTAATAACATCCTGATTAACCATTACTTCTTTCATGAATCATGCCTTTGATGTTGTATCTTAAAATCATCACCATACTGAAGGTCATCTAGGTCTAGGAGTTTTAAAGTATTGCATTTACATTTAGGTCTGCAATCCATTGTGAGTTAATTTTTGTAAGGAGTATAAAGTCTGTGTCTAGATTATTTTTTTGTTTTGCATGTATATGTCAGTGTACCAGCAGCATTTGCTGAAGGAACTATCTTTTCTCCATTGTATTGCCCTTGGTCCTTTATCAACAATCAGTTAACTATAATTAAGTAGTTCTATTTCTGGACTCTCTATTTTGTTTATTGACCTATTTATCTGTTCTTTCATTAACGCCACACTGTCTTGATTACTGTACCTTTGTAGTAAGTCTTAAAAGTCTTGATGTTGGGTAATGTCAGCCCTCCAAATTTGTTATTCTCCTCCATATTGTGTTGGTTGGATTAAATTTAAGAATCAGTTTGTAAATATCTAGAAGATAATTTACTGGGATTGATTCACTGCATTAAATCTATAGATTAAATTAGGAAGAACTGATATCTTGATAATTTGGGGACTTCCTATCCATGAACATGGAATATATCTCTACTTTTTATTATTTGGTTTTGTTCATCAGAGTTTTAAAGCTTTCCTCATATATATTTTGTTCATATTTTATTAGGTTTAAATATAAGTATTTCATTTTTCAGGGTGCTAACATAAATTGTATTGTGTTTAATTTCAAATTCCACTTGTTCATTGTTGGCACAGAGAAAAAAGGTTGACTTTTGTATTTCAACCTTGTAACCTATTACCTTGCTATACTCACTTATTAATTCCAGAACTTTTTGTCAATTCTTTCAGATTTTTTAAATAGATAATCATGTCATCTACAGTTTGATTTCTTCTTTCCAAATCTGTATATCTTTTATTTCCTTTTCTTGTCTTACTGCATTATCTGGAACTTCCAGTCCAATGCTGAAAAGGGGTGGTTAGAAAGAACATCCTTGCTTTGTACTTCATTTTAGTGGGAAAGCTTCAAGTTTCTCACTGTTAGGTATGATGTTAGCTCTAGGTTTTTTGTAGATATCCTTTATCAAGTTGAGAAAGTTTCTCTCTATTCCTAGTTCACTGAAAATTTTTCTCATAAATAAGTGTTGGATATTGTCAAACAACTTTCTGCACCTAACAATATGATTATGTAATTTTTCTTTTTTAAATTGTTGATACGATGAATTTATTAATTAATTTTCAAATTTTGAATCAACCTTATATATCTGGGATACATCTCACATGGCTATGGTGTATAATTTTCTTTACATATACTTGTATTCAATTTGCTAATATTTTGTTGAAAAAATTTTGCATCTATGTTCATGAGAGATGTTGGTTTATATTTTCTTTTCTTGTAATACCTCTGTCTGCTTTTGGTATTAGGGTAATGCTGTCCTCATAGAATAAGTTACAAAGTATTCCCTTTGCTTCTATCGTCTGGAAGAGATAATAGAGAATTAGTATTATTTCTTCTTAAAATGGTTGGTAGAATTTGCCAATTAACCTGTTTGGCCTGGTGCTGTTTTGGAAGATTATTAATTACTAGTTCAATTTTTAATAGATATAGGCCTACTCAAATTGTCTCCTTCTTCTTGCATGAGTTTTGGCAAACTGTGTCTTTTAACAAATTGGTCCATTTCATCTAGGTTATTAGATTTGTGGTCATAGAATTGTTCATAATACACCTTTATTATCTTTTTAATGTCCATAGGATCTGTAGTGATATTCCCTCTTTCATTTGTGATATTAGTAATTTGTGTTTTCTCCTCTTTTTCTTAGTTAGCCTGGCTAGAGTCTTATTGATTTTATTGATGCTCACAGTACCAGCTTTTGGTTTTGTTAATTTTTCTCTATTGATTTCCTGTTTTTAATTTCATTGATTTATGCATTTTAATTATTAATTTTTTTCTGCTTACTTTGGATTAAATTTGCCCTTCTTTTTTCTAGCTGCCTAAGGTGGAAGCTTAAAGGATTGATTTTAGATCTTCTTTCATTTTTAATATATGCTTTCAATGCTATAAATTTTCCTCTAGGTGCTGTTTTTACTGCTTCCTGCAAGTTTTGATAAGCTGTTTTCGTTTTCATTTAGTTCAAAACATTTTAAAATTTGTCAGGTATGGTTGGTGTTCTCTGAGCTTTCTTGATCTGTGGTTTGGTGTCTGACATTAATTTTGGGAAATTAATTGTTTCAAATATTTCTTCTGGTCCTTTCTCTCTCCTCTGGTATCCCCATTATGTATTTGTTATACCTTTTATAGTTGTCCCAAAGTTGTTGGATACTGTTTTATTTTTTTAGTCTTTGTTCTCTTTGTTTTTTTGTGTTTGAGGAATCTACAGATTAGATATCTATAGATGAGATTTTTTTTTTCCTCAGATGTATCTAATATGTTGATGAGCCCATGAAAGGCATTTTCATTTCTATTAAAGTGTTGCTTATCTCCAGCATTCCTTTTTGGTTCTTTCTTAGGATTTCCATCTCTTTGCTTACATGCCCATCTGTTCTTGCATGCTATCTACCTTATCCAGTAGAGCCCTTAGCACATTAACTATAGGTGCTTCAAATTCCAGGTTTGATAATTCCAACATCCCTGTCATGTACAGTCCTGATGCTTGCTCCGTCTCTTCAAATTGTGTTTTTTGCCTTTCAGTATGCCTTGTAATTTTTCCTGATACCTGGACATGACGTACTGGGCTAAAGGGATTGTTTTATGCAGACATTTAGTACTGTGGTAGAGAGGTGTGTGGAGAAAGAAAACATTCTATAGACCTATGATTAGGTCTCAGTCTATTAGTGAGTTTATGCCTCTGGACCTTGAATTTCACAAGTGTTTCTCAGTTTTATAGTTCTCCTCTAGGTAGGACAGGATGGTTAAAGTGGACTAGAGTTGGGTGTTTTACTTTAGTTAGGCTCTGATAATATCTCAACAGATTAGCTTTCGTAAACTAGTTTCCCTTGAGGGCAGAGCTTTTTAAGAAGGATAAAGTGATTAGGATACTTTTTATGGACACTGTTATACTCCTGATATTCTAAAACCATATCTTTCAATCAGGAAGTTGTTCAATTTCAATTGTTTTGATATGGTTTCCATGGTGCAATGAAAATGGTTTACTGAAAAACAAACAATCTAACCCATCCATTTAGAATAGCCAGAAGTTCCGTGTAGTCTAATAACTTTTCAAACCTGAGAGGGACATAACAACCAGTAGTCTTAGAAAACAACCATTTATGTTTGAAGAAATAAGAGACATAAGGCTGCAAAGAGAAAAAGTTTACACCATCTGAGAATCATAACATGATTTATCTAAAACCTATCCCTGTCTTATTAATTCCCACCTCTAGATTAGATCTTACAGGTTTCAAAGAGACTCAAGTTAGTCCATGTCTACAGTATCCTAGTCATGCAACAGGGAGATTAGATTTATTTCTCCATATTCCCCTGCTGTTCCTCCACTTATTTCACCCTGACCTTCCTAATTTATTTATTTATTTATTTATTTAGCTAGCTAGGTTTAACTAAGATAGAATAATATGTTCAAGTAACAGGACCTATGCCCCAATAGCTTTGAGTCCTTGAGTTCTGGAACAATAAAAATTAAGTAATATTATTTGACTTTTTGAATTTTAGATTTTATTGGCAGTGGAATAGAAGAAAAAGAATGTCTGGTTCAAGTGAAAGGGAACGATACTGAATATAAGAGCAAAAATCTTCTCATTTTTCCTTCCAGTTAATTCTCCTCCCAATAGAATACGCTGACTTCTAATATGCATGTAATAGAAAAGAAAGGACAGTTAAAAACCATAAAAGTTGTGGAAGAATAATTTAGCTTGTTATGGCTCCTTTTATCTTCTGTGCTAGGAGGCCCTTCAGATTATTCTCTTTTGAAACTGTGATTTTTTTTTTTATTCAACATCTATCTATATATATTGGACTATCCAGATTTAAGTATGATTTTTTTTTTACTTGCAATATTCCATAGATCTAGTGGCCTTAATAGAGGAGGCAAAAAAAATTACAAAATGCTACATATCACTTGAATTAATATGTAATCTCTGGGATGTGTTAACAGGATGATTGTGATCAATAGACATAAATACACAGTTTTTATACTGCTGAGTGCAGATTTGGAGGAATATGAAACATTGCCTAAGTATTAAGAGACATAACCCAGAATCTAATGCCTAAGAGGTGAGAAGACCAAAATATTTTCTCACTTCCAAAATTCCAACCTAACATGATACACTGAGTAAACCAACCTTACTGTATTGACAGATTACCTTTTCTCTTTTTCAACTCAATAATCATTTAATTAAAGAGCTAATAATCAGTGACTATGAGAATATTATATATAAATATACATATTATACACACAAACATGCACATATACACAATTTTCCTTACTTCCTGCAAAACAAATTGCTGGTTTACCTTATATTTTCCCTGTTTCGACTTTGAAATTAACCATTTCACCAAAGTCCCCTTGTTCCTTTTCATGAGAAATGTTTAGAAATTAAGATCTGGGTACTAAGGCTACTCATCACTAGTGGAATATCATTGTTTCTGGGTTCTTTTAGTAGACTGTACTAGAAAAGTGGCAATTTCATACAGTCAACTAAAAGTCATAGGTTCATAGGATAGTTCTAATTCTACCCGAAAACTGCAAGATTCTTCCTTGCCTACCCTCAGGTACACAAAGGAATTCTGAAACCCAACAATATAATACATTTTTTAAAAAATTGCTTAATTCTGGGCTTCCCTGGTGGCACAGTGGTTGAGAGCCCGCTTGCCGATGCAGGGGACACGGGTTCGTGCCCCGGTCCGGGAAGATCCCACATGCCGCGGAGCAGCTGGGCCCGTGAGCCATGGCCGCTGAGCCTGCACGTCCGGAGCCTGTGCTCCGCAACGGGAGAGGCCACAACAGTGAGAGGCCCATGTACCGCAAAAAAAAAAAAAAAAAAAATTGCTTAATTCTATAATACACACAAGTAGCTTCAGAATTCCTAAAACCCCCAAACAGTACTATATCTGGATATATCTCATAAAATCAACCTAAGATAAGTGGAGTAGAAATTCTGGGTAAAAGGAAGATTGGGGTTATAAATAGCTTCCCTTTACTCATCCTTCAGTCCATTTTTCAGTCTATTTTACTGCTAATTATTTTATTTTTCCACTTCAAATTATCAAATACTTTTTTTTGTTTGTTTTGTTTTGTTTTTGTTTTTGCGGTACGCAGGCCTCTCCCTGCTGTGGCCTCTCCTGTTGCGGAGCACAGGCTCCGGACGCGCCGGCTCAGCGGCCATGGCTCACGGGCCCAGCCGCTCCGTGGCATGTGGGACCTTCCCGGACCGGGGCATGAACCCTTGTCCCCTGCATCGGCATGCGGACTCTCAACCACTGCGCCACCAGAGAAGCCCTCAAATACTTTTTAATAGCCATAACTAATATTAGAAGTGCATAATTTGCTCTTTGAACATATTGGTCATTATTTGTCTTCTATTCCATATCTACTTCTATTCATGCTCCCATTTCACCCCACTTTTAGCTATGACAGTTTTACCAATATTTACTACAAAAGGCCCTACTATTTCCCACTCCTGAGACTATTGCTTCTATTTATTTTTTAATTCTCTTTTTCTTCTCCAGCACTAAATCCCATTCAACCTTCAAACTTGAATTCAATCTTTTACTTTTTTTTTTTATTTCTGAAATCTTCCTTTTTTGAAAACTTTTCCAAAATATTCTGGGATACATACATAACCTTCTAAAATACTTTGAGATCATAATTCAAACAAATATACAACAGGGTCCTAATGTGACCCTTTAGGAGTTGCTCTTTTGAGATAGTACTTCTAATGTGTTTTAATATTATAATCATTTTTGCACACAGAATAGATTTTAATGTTAAAGAACTGAGTCTGACTTGATCAATATGTGTAGATTGATGTGCTGTAAAAGCCTTCTATCAAAGGTTTTCAATGAACCACAGTTAAGAATACTAAAGCAACATTTTGTAATTGTTACTTAATCAACAATATTACCCATTATTTTATGGAAAATGTGGTTGATCCTAAAGACATTGGATACACTCATGTCTGTAAGTTAAGGCCACACCAAATTTCAAAACTAGCACCCTTCAAAAGATTGCCTTTTAGCACATTTTAAAATTCATTGGTAATATGAAATAATAATCTTTTACAAAGTCAGCATACTGAGTTGTATGGATTATCAGTCAGTCCAAATGAGATCAACATTATATTGCAACTGAGAAAATCATATCTGCCTTGGTAAATACTGCTCGCTCAGCAGTTGCAAGTTAGTCACAATAAGGTATATAGGCAATCCAAGAAATAACATAGATTTTTAAAATCAATTTTAAGTCTATGACCCTTGCTGTGTGTTTGAAGTTTCTTAGTAAAATAAACACACACACACACACACACACACACACACACACACATGTGCATATAAACTTCTCAAAGCACCTGTAGATATTTTTGAGCTTTGCAAATATTTAATCTTCTTGACATACAATATACCTAGAGTATTTTCTTTAAAAACTTCCCACTCCGTGCACTACCAGGTAGTTACAGTTTGCATTCTTAGCTTTCAAATATTTTTTAGTAACTAGAATCTCTATTCCTTTCTTATAAATATCTCAATATATGTCCCCAATCATCCTGGCATTCTGTTTTACATGACAACCTTTTGTCCTATCAACTAGCACACAGTTGTCTGACCATTTAGTTCTCCATAGCCTAATCAGGACATTTTTTGATATCTGTGCAATTTAAATATCTGTAAGCATGTTATATGTTGTGTAAAAATACAGTCTTTCCTACTTTTCTACATTTTGTACAGAGGTACAATTAACTAAAGAGATTTAAGTTGACTAGTTCACCTGTCATCCAAAACATTTCTAGGGAGAAATTAGGAAGACATTAATCACTGTAAGATCTTGCTCTGGATGAGAAAGAACTTATCAACTTTGCTTCTGAAATAATAATTTCTCCCTATGCCACTTACTCTAAATATCCCAGACATAAACGGGCTTAAACACTTAAATTTTCTCTACTGCCAGTTTCTTAGATAAGGCTTTCATCATCTTTCACTAGAATCATACCGTTACTTCCTCAAAAGTGGCTTATACAATTCCCTCTACTGGAAACATCTTCTGACCCTTTCAATTTCTCGCTTAAATATTTTCCACCATTTTTCATAATTACTATATTTTTTAACATAGATCCTCAAGTGTTCTCTGATTTACATGAGAATATATGGTTCACCTCATATATTGTGAATAATTATCTAGATAACCACTGCTTAATTATTTATGTTTATGAGATGTCAGTGTTTAGTATATTTATGATCAAATTCACACAATGTACTCAAATTTGTCTCCTAATGATACATTCCAAAAAATATAAAGAGCAATTGATATATAATTTATTTGATCGCATCAAGTAATATCTACATGATGCCATGTATATTACTATATGAACAAAGTGTTAGCAGATATTTGAATAAATAAACGTCAAATTCGAATTGTAGTTTCACCTTGTGAGAACCTGACTATAATTTTTCCTATAAATATTTGTGAGGTTTGTTCTGAGATATAGTTTATTTAAAGTTTGAATGTTTAGGTTCATTATTATTTTATGATTTTCTAGGTGTGTCTAGAATACTGCTCTGTTTAGGACATATTACTCCCAACTTCTGGGGTTAGATTTTCCTGAGTATTCTATCCAATATCATATAAATTATTAAGTTTGTCTGGTCTGGCTGGTGGGATATGCACTTTCTCAGTCCTATGTGAGAAACTGGGCATTGTTCTCTAATATTTTTGGATTTTTTTTAGTTTTCTCAAACACTAGGGTTGATCAGTATTCAGACTCTAGATATGCAGAGTTATCTCTTTATGAAGATCTCTTCTCTGTAATCTGTGTTGTAATCTCCAGCCACATTTTTCTCTCTGAACTCTCAGCTCTGTTTTGTCAATTCATGTGATCTCCTGGACTCTTGTCTTGCTTTCCCTTCCCTGCTTTGGCCTGGGAACTTTAAGGCAGCTAGTGAGGAAAGTATCTTGTTTCTTTTTCACTTGTCAGAAAACATTATCCACTGTTGTCTGGGTCTTGAAAACCATCGTGTATGTTCTTATAGATGATACAGATAGACAGAGATACAGATTATATAGATGATATAGATAAAGATAGTCTGTTGTTTTTTGGTTGTTTCAGATGGGAGGGTAAATCTGGTCACCTTGGACAAAGATGATAGCCTCTCACAGTACATTTCTTTTAAATAAGTCCATTATTCAAGTTTGAGAGACATTGACATGATTGAGAAATACTGATACCAAGTTAAATATTATATTGTTGTACAAAATAAGCTCTTCATTCACATAAGGCCACAGAATTTGAAATTTACTCTTCCTGTGTATTTATCCAACTGATTTTCTTGCACAAATATGCAACAAAATCACTTGGCTTAATAAAACTGCAGATGCCTATGCACTGCTCTAGACCAACTGAAGCCAAATCTCTGGGTTTGGGCCACTTAAGTATCACAATTATTTTTATTTTTATACTCCTAAATTTTGAAAACCTCTGTTCTATATTATTTATCTCTTCTTCTTAGTAATCTTTTTTTTTTAATCATGTAAACTGTTTTTAACTGTTGCAGATTACAGCACCATCAGTTGTGAAGAAATGAATATAACATGCACTGAAGACATAGTTTGCATCAAACACTCTGCAAGGTATATTTCAGCCATTATTGCATTCAATAGTAATTATTATGTATAGTTTTTAATAAAAAATCAAGAATTTACATATCTTTTTGCACAGAATCTTATAGCTCAGGTTTCAAACTCCATGTGCCTGACTCCAAAACTAATGCTTCTCCATGAAGCCTCTCCACTATGTTACCTGGCCATATTCCTGGCTTTTGTTTGCTCTACATATCTTTGCTTTGCTCTACCAACATCTTGCCCCCTTGCACTGGCCCCATGTTCTGTTTGTTTGTTTTGTTTTTGGGTTTTGTGTGTGTGTGTGTGTGTGTGTGTGTGTGTGTGTGCCATCCTTTTCTGCAGTGATGGCCCAGTCTAATCCAGCCTCAGTAGGTAGTTAATAGGAAAGAGCTATAAATATTCAGTATAACATGGAAGTATGTATAACATCAGTAAAGTTCTGTAGACAAAATATCAACTACACCATAAGCTTTTTTTTTTTTTTTGCGGTACGCGGGCCTCTCACTGTTGCGGCCTCTCCCATTGTGGAGCACAGGCTCCGGACGTGCAGGCTCAGCGGCCATGGCTCACGGGCCCAGCCGCTCCGCGGCATGTGGGATCTTCCCGGACCGGGGCACGAACCCGTGTTCCCTGCATCGGCAGGCGGACCCTCAACCACTGCGCCACCAGGGAAGCCCCATAAGCTATTTTAATTATTCATCTATATAAGTATTCACAAAAATAAAATAAAAATAAGAAATATGTAACACATATTGATGGCTGACCATCTATTTTTTAATGCCTTTGGAAGTATATTTCTGAGTCAATAATGTAACATTTTTTCAAGAATCTTTTTAAAAAATCAATTAGAATATAAATGGTTTAATCTTTACTAAAAGAGTCAAGAAACCATTCATTTTGCTAGCATAAATAAATGACAATCCAAATAATAGCATCAGATTTTCAACTATGCATTTTAGTTAAATATTTATTTGAGAATGGAACAACTATAATCATGGATAGTATTAAAACTTTTTCAGGAATAATAAATATATAATGATCAGAGATAAAACTTTTATTGAATGTCTTAAATTAAGAACATAATAAAATAAGAATAGGTCAGCTTTTTTAAAAGTCAAGTAATTACAGCTGGAAAACACTTGAAAGCTATTTCCAAACCTTATATTTTTAACTTGCTGTGTAGGCATTGTTTATTCAATTGTTGTTTTGTTTTTATAAACAGAATAGATAATGCATTTGACAAATGTATGAGAAATCCATTTTATGAAGAAAGAAATTAAGTTTATCTTCTCTGGATGACATAAATCTTTAAAAACTCTGTTGGTATTTAGCCAAATGAATTATTTAAAAAAAATCTTTTGAAACTTTTTAGAATAACATAAAGTTACCTTTTGTATTTTAATTCATTTTATATTTTAACCATACATTACTGCTATCTAACAGAAGCATAGCTAAAAGGTAATATACATTTAGGGAAATATAAGTGGCTATGGTTATATACATGAATATCAGTGACTTATAGCTTTGTAATGTTATAGAGATGTTGGTAAAATAGGCAAGAACTGTGGAAATTTCTGAGGCCTTCTCCTCCCCACGAATTTATAACAAAGATATTTTGTCCACTGGCATGTGTTTTTTGAGGACTAATGAATAATTCTATGTTGAGCATTACAAAGGAAAACAAAAAGTTTAAGGCATTTATTGTCTTAAGCATACATCCCAATGTATCCTTAAGGATCCCTCTAAAATGTCACATCTCTTCTTACTTTACCTGATTCCCTTTCCACACCACCACAGCTCTGCAATAATATTTACTATATTGTATTATACTTCTTTGTTTATGTCTGTCTTCTTTATGTTGTCTCCATTAAGGCAGAGTTTATATCTCTGTCTAGGCTGGTATCCCTAGCAACTAATTCACAGCATGACTTAGAGCATGTGCTGAATAAACATTTATTTGTCATAGGTTTATGATTAAATGATTGTTGTGGGTTTTTGTTATGACAGGGCTGAAAGTTAAGTTCATCACACAAGATGAATTGTACAGAAGTACAGCAGTAGAGGGCTGCCTTTTGATCAGGCAAAACAGTGCCATCTGTCCTGCTGTGGCGGCTTTTATTTAAGCATTATCTATGTTTACATCTTAAGACTTGTTTTCTTAACATTCCAGAAATGCCAAAGCAGCAACATATACTTTTATTGATTAGAGAAGCAACAATAGGCTTTTTTGAAGACATGCCATGCTTCATCCTTGAGCCCACAAGCAGCACAAGGCCATCTCCTTGTGTTCCCATCATACTGATTATACTAAAGTAGCACAAGGACGTTTCCTTGTGTTCTGATTATACTGAGGTCATGTCATGGATCAGTGCCCAAAGCACTCAATGCTTATTCGCAGGCCCCCGGTTTGTCGAGGGGGGCTCAAAGCATTTAGGACTGTTTACAGTTCTGGCTGATTCACATGCCCCCAGTTTGTCGGGGGGGCTCAAAGCAATCAGGACTGTCTACAGTTCTGGCTTATTCGCCAGCCCCCAGTTTGCTTCGGGGGGGGCTCATGGGTCACGTCTCCTTTCCATGTCCTCAGTTATTCCACTACAATGATGATTAGATTTTCATTCTCAAAAGCTTAAGATTTAGTTATAAAGGTAAGTATTACCTGTTTGAAACAATCCAAGGCATTATAGATCAAGTGTTCAGTAAGTAGCATATAACATGAAGAGTTGAGTGAGAAGATAGAATGGTTTTATAACATTTACAGATAGAATTTGTAAATTATGAAAAAATATGTAATTACATAAAACTGAACTTTTATCTTCTCCCTTCTAAGAGAATAAGGTATTAAATCAGTTAAAAGTTTAGTGGTTCACTAGAAAGATGAAAAGAAGCCATTAAAAAAAAGGCAGGCATGTGCTTCAGTTTTCACAGCTTAGCATAGCACTGTTCTATTTTCAATGTTCCATTTATCTTTTTTTAATGTGGGATTGACTTCAATTGGCTAAAAATACTGTACCTTTTTTAGTTCAATATTTGAGGTTTTTAAAAAATTGTTCATTTTGAATATTGGGTTAAGTTCTGTCTGATTTTATGTTCTATCATTTGTAACACAGAGACAAGAATATGCTTCTTTAATAGCACAGTCTACAAAAGGCACTGCTTTGTTTAGTCTAAATAGCACAGTCTACAAAAGGCACTGCTTTGTTTATTCTATGTTGATGATCATAATATGAACTGACTTGTTAAAGCAGGATTGATTTATCCAGTTATCTATATATGAAAATATCCATATGTGTTCTTAAATTGGGAATTGCCATGCCCACCATGGTCTAAAATATAAACAATGCAAGACATAAGATTTTTCAACTTGTAGCTCCTGTTCAGCACATAAATGGCTTGAATACTAAATTGGTATTAAAAAACAACTGTCTTTCCTCTCAGTCACTTTGGATTCATCTTCCCCTTGGGTTAAATACCAGTAGTGTCAATCATTCTAAGGTACTAAAACATTAATTCTAAGATTGATGGCTCCTTTAACTTTTGTGTCATGTGTATACACAAAAGTTGGAAATTCTTTTTGGTGAACAATCTTATCTAGTTGATTTTAATCAAGATTTGTCTGTCTTCCAATGAGCTCTGTGACTGCTTACTTTATGTGTTAGTCTAGAAAATAGTTCATTCTCTTTTTAAAATGTGGACTTACTGTATTAGCTATCTCTGCCACAATTAATGTTCCTCAAAAAGGTAACTTTACCTGCCTTTTCGACTGTTGAGAGTTTAGCCAAGTTGCTCCATGGAATTGCTGCCTTGGCATCCATTGTGTTTGGCCAAGCTTCCTGTGGGTAGCTTAAACTGATACTAGCCCCATTTTTCTCTGCATTCTAAAGCCTCTATGGCAATGTGGATCTCATTAATTGTAGTGGGTAAACCAATAAAGGCTCCTAACACAGATCTTTTAAATTGTTAAAAGAAATATACAGATGATAAACTTGAATAGGATCCTAATGGAAAGTGGAAGAAAATACATTCTGGTAGCCGCACTATTTATGTGGACAATCAAGTTAGATGACTGATGCTGAGTGAAGTTAATGAATTGGAGAAAGACAATACAAGGTCAAGGATCAATATTATCCAATTGAAGGATAAGTGTGAAAGTCAAAAACCTACTGTAGCATATCCTATAAAGACAGTGATCAGTTTCTGGAGCAGAGAAATATTGGAGTATCATGCATGAGGCTTGTTAACAGGGGCAGCATAGCTTCAGAGAAGGATAAATTCTCAGCTACTACAAGACAGTTTTGGCTTAGCTGGTCTTGACTCTAGCTGGAATGACATGAATCTATGAGACTTGGAATTAAGAAATCTAGGTTGATGCACTGAAAAACTTTGAAACAAGATCTGTCTAAACCCCATATTCTCACAGAAGTGACCCATTCCTGTGGGGTTAAAGACAATAACCCCTTTCCCACAGATGTCTGTGCCTTGCAAGGAAACACACACTCCCTCCAGATCTAATTCCACCTCCCTTCCTGACCAGTAAATGTGATTAAGTCACACTAAAACAAGACGGAAGAACTGCTGGACCTAGTAAAGAAGAAAAAACTCCACACTGATGAAGCTGCAAGACTTAGCCAGCATACACTCCGAATGTGGGAGATGATGTGTAACACTTGATCCTTTGGGTGAGCTGCAGTGGATCATCAGGTTAGATAAGAAAGAATTTATTAATATGGGTGAATTCTCCCATGAAAGAGTTATCATCACACATGCAAAAATCCCAGGAGATAGTGCTAACTCACAGTGAAAATGGCACTTGGAAGCTCTCTGAGACAACCTGTGCTCAATATAGTAGACATACTAGGACTGTTTTGGCAAATGGTGAGAGAAGGGAACACTTTGTTGAAAGGAATGTGAAAACTATATTATTAAAATGAGCACATCGGGTGCTTGGCAGAATCCCCACGGTGAATCCTTGGTCTGTGGGCTACCAGTTATTGTAACGACAAATGCCGAGTTTCTGTTCATCCTCCAAAATATTAAATTGGTCCATTAAATTGATGATATAATATTAATCTCTCTGGATAAGAAAGAAGTGTCAACTATGATGGAAGGGCCCAGTAAGACACATGATACCAGAGGGTGAAATATGACCCCTAGGAAGATTCAAAAACTACTACAACATCAGTGGGGTTTTTAGGAGCACAGTGATTTGGGGCATGCTACTTAACTCCTTCATAGCATTGGCCAAATTATTATAATTTGAACTTTTTCCCAATAAGGAGGAAGCACTTTTTTTGCAGAGCTCTTTGGATTATGGACCCATCATATTCAATACTTGGGAATAGTACTCTGATTAATTTACCAAGTGACATAAACAGAAAAGGCTGTTAGCATTGACTAGGTCCCAGAATAGGAAAATTCTCTAGTAGGACTATTTTATATTAAAAATATGCCTTCGATTAGGCCCTCATAACCTAATCACCTCCAAAAGGTCCCACATCCTAATACTGTCACCTTGGGGATTAGGATTTAGCACATGAATTTTAGGGAGGCACAAATATTCAGACCATAGAAGACCAGTATCTAGGATATATAAAGAACTCTCACACCTGGACGTTAAATGAATAACAATTTAATCAGAATATGGTCAGAAGACACACAGGCATTTTACGGAAGAGTACTATGTATGTTTAGCTGATGTGCACATAAAAAATTTTGAACATTATTAGCCATTAGAGAAATAATAAAATCACAATGAAATATCACTACACACCAATCAGAACAGCTAAAGTAAAACAAAGTGTTATCACTAAATGCTGGTGAGAAAGCAGAGAAACTGGATCTTTCATACATTGATAATTGGAATGTAACATAGTTCATCACTCTGAAAAAGAGTTTGGCAGTTCCTTTTAAAACCAAAAGGAGAGTTACCCTCTTGAACATTTATCCCAGGTAAATGAAAGCATATTTTCATGCAGAAACTTGTGACATATGAGATGTGAGTAAATGCAAACACCTTTTGGAAAGCCTGAGAGACAGCAGTATCAGCCATGGATAGCCAAATAAATTTTTCAAAAAGCATGATAGAGAAAGGAACTTGATGGCAAGAATATGAAGCACTGGAGATTTAATTAAGGACAGGCAATAATATCTAATGAATAAAGGAAAGAGTTGGCATGGTTGCTTGTTGCAAATCTCTGTGATCTCATTCAATTCCATGGCTTTCAATACAATCTAGGTACAAATGACTTTCAAATCTATATAACTAGCTGCTAACATCCCCTTGAATTCTAGAATATTTTTACAATTATCTAATGAATAACATCTCAATTTGGCTGTTTAACAAGCATCATAAAATTAATACATACAAGATAGAATACATGGTACTTCCACTCCCAAATCTTTCTTTAGCTTCTCTCTTCTTAATCATTAAATCATCATTCATTTTGATGCTCAAACTTAAACCCTGAAGTCATCTTTGATTTTTTTTTTTTTCACCTCACAGCTCACATCTCATCAGCTAGTACTGTCAGTTCTATTAAAAACTATGTCCCCAACTTAACAACTTATGACCACCTCCAACACCAAACTCAATCCTAAGGCATCAGCGTCCCTGACCTGGACCAGTTTGTTTACCTTTCATTCCAGTTCTTTGTTATCACTCACATCCCTGGCACCACTTTACCCTCCTCATAGTCTGTTCTCTAAAACAACTTGTGTGATGTTATGTTGTGTAGATCATATTACTTTTTTTTTTTTTTTGCGGTACGCGGGCCTCTCACTGTTGTAGCCTCTCCCGCTGCGGAGCACAGGCTCCGGACGCGCAGGC
>NW_006796610.1:109431-132439 GCF_000442215.2 Lipotes vexillifer | reverse complement strand
CCATGGCTCACGGGCCCAGCCGCTCCGCGGCATGTGGGATCCTCCCGGACCGGGGCACGAACCCACGTCCCCTGCATCGTCAGGCGGACTTTCAACCACTGCGCCACCAGGGAAGTCCCCATAGTATTCTTTTGATAAAAATCCTCCAGTGCCTTCATGCCACATTAGATTAATATATTGCAGAACCACATACACTTGCACACATACCTTTACAAAGACCCTCAAAGTAATTGCTACAATCTTCTTTACCTACCTCTTGAGATTTCTCCTACATGCTATTAGCTACAGCCACACTGCTTATATTTCTTCCATGAAGATGCCAAGCTTACTCCCACTCCAGAGTTTTTATACCTGCTGCCTTCTAGCATGAAATGATTTCCCTCTAGGTAATCACAGACTAAGTTTTTGTTTAAATGTCACCTCCTCAGAGATTAGTGATTTCTTAGTGATTTCTATCAGAAACATCTGGCCTTCTCTATACATCCCTCACTGCCTATTCTGATTTGTTTTTCTTCACAGCACTGACCATTATATAAAATCGTATTGTTTAATTTTCCTCTTTATTTTATTCTGTTAGCACAAAACTTTAAGTTCCATAAGTCAGGTCCACATAATCCCAGCAATAAAAACAGTGACTGGCACACAGTGGGTAATCAGCAAATATATTTTGAAGGAATATATAAATGAATCTATTTTAATAAAAAAATTAACAATACATTTAAAAATGTGTGTATATATACTGAGTGAAGTAAGTCAGACAGAGAAGGACACTATAGTAGATATTGCTTACATGTTGAATCTAAAAAGAATGGTACAAATGAACTTATTTACAAAACAGAAATAGAGTTACAGATGTAGAAAACAATCTTATGGTTACCGTGGGGAAGGGAGAGAAGGGTTAAACTGAGAGGTTGGGATTGACATATACACACTACTATATATAAAAGAGCTAGTAAGAACCTACTATATAGCACAGGGAACTCTACTCAATACTCTGTAATGACCTATATGGGAAAAGAATCTAAAAAAGAGTGGATATATGTATATGCATAGCTGATTCATTTTGCTGTACACCTGAAACTAACACAACATTGTAAATCAACTATACTCCAATAAAAATTTTAAAAAATATGTACTCATAATCACAAAGGAAACCACATACAAAAGGCTAAAATATAAAAATGACAAATACTGAAATTAGAGAACATCATGCCATAATACTATATATCAATAGTGTAACCTGAATTTTTAAAATAGACAAACTTATACTGAGAAAACTGTTACATAGAATGGTTAGTCTCATTTTAAATAATGTAATTCATATTTTTACTATCTACCTCATGCCAAAGACTATCTCAAATTTAGTATAGGTTAATAAAGTAATATTCTGCAAACATATCCTTATAGTTGTTTGAGGATAAAATGGAAACATTTTGTGGAAGCCTTTTTTAGCTATATAGATACTGAGTTCTTGGGATGATATTTCTTTACTCCAAAAGAGAAATAACTTCTAAAAGAGCAGTCAACATTGGAGTCTCCACATGATTAAGTTACTATCATCTTGAGTCATTCTCTAAAACCCATCCGTTTTTCACACTTGCCAAATTGGTAATTAAAAGGAAATGGAGTAGGAACAACCCACACAAATCTCACTTATTTTTTATGGTGGCACTGGTTAATGAGATTTCTTGAGAGAGTCAGTACTGCTTTTGAATACTTCAAACCCATGTGAGAATTAGATCTATTATTAAAACATGTGTAAAGCAAATTCCTGAGAAATAACCTTGGATCATTTCAGGGATATATCTGATATAGACTGAAATGAAATTTTATCAGAATTCCTTTCTCATATGGTTCTATATCTTCTGTATCTCCATTAGTCTGAATGAGAGATTGTTATTATTTTTGAAATATCCAGGAATCATTAGCTTGATTGCACTCTCCAGTAGTCCATGCAGTTTCTGCATTTCCATTTAACTCTAATCACAGTAGCAAGGACAAATATCTGCATGACCTTTTGAGGAATACTAAGGGAAGGTTCAGAAGACACAAACAATTTTGATGATATATGATTTTGATACATAGAAAGGATTATCCATGGGTGTTTAATTTTAATGATTCTTTGATTAAATTCAAGTATATACTGAAGAAAATGTTTGAAAATTTCAACATAAACTGTATATAATTTAATTTTAATCTAAACTAAGGAAATTAAACCACATATTTTAACGATTTTTCTAAAACTTTAATCTGCAAAATAAACATGACAAAAATGTGAAAAAAGTTTGCAATTATTACTATAATTACTGACATTATTTAATAATTCTATATTTATTTTCATATATTCCTAGGGTTATTGCTTTATTCCTAGTGGACTTGGTGTAATCTTACCAAATTAAAAAGAAAAAAAAATATTATCATCTCATAACTAGGCAACATTACATGTTCTGAGTTATCTTCTGATTTTTGATTATGATAGAGGGCTTGATGACTTCTCCCAGATAAATAGTGATCACTAGATATATGTGTCAGCAACCACTTAACAGGTAAAAGGAATTTGTTACACCAGAAAAAATTTCTAAGCCTACACCTGGTGATTTTGTTTATGGTTATAATAACAAAAAAAGGAAACAAAATCAGGCTATAAAATATTATAGTAATTTTTTGAGCTTTGGACTTTAAAGTTTGTTAAACCCATGGGGAAACTGATAATATAATATACTCCATGTAAATACATGATTTATACATTTACAGATTAACCTAAACATGGGCTAAGTGTGATATGTGGCTTGGCATATGACTCAGATGGTTAAAGGCAATTCAGAACAAGTATCCTGAAAAAAGAAAAGAGAAAGATTCATGAATCAGGAGACTTGTATCTGAACTTCAAGCCAGATATTTTTCTTATAATGTTTTACATATAATTTTGACTATATATTTACTGTGACATATGCATCAATACTTAACTGTTAAGTAAATGGAATATTGATTTATTCCTCAGTATAGGCTTGGTTCTTATTATCTAAATCCATTTGTTAAAATAGCCTTTCCTGTGCTACTATAAAGAAAGGCACCTGATTAAATTGGACTCAAATGTCAGTAATTGTCCAAACATTGATGAAACATACTATCTATAACAGGTAAACATTTTTTTGTACACAATTCATCTGGCAACATCATATTTCTTAAACAAATTATTTGAGTCATGTAAAATGATTATTTGAATTACAATTGCAACCTTTCAAAATATACAGGTTATAAATTCCATCTTCATATACATAATTATTTCTCCTGGGAATGTGAGTGAATGATGGTTTCTATTTTTGGATATCTTGATATTTCAGCTATAAGCCATGTGTGAATCATAGCCATCTTTAATGTAGGGGACAGTGATTTAATGCATTGAATAATAATATGATCTAAAACCAAAGTGAAATGTTTGAGACATAGTAGCACTTAGGGTAAACATTTATTGAGTGCTGGGGCAATATATTCATTTCGTTAGGAAGGGTTCTCTTTATGGAGAGTAGGGGCTCTTCTTTTCCAGAATAGCAGGCAAGTTAGTTGTCAAAATGGGTGGAAAGGTGAGGCCTGGGACAAGAGACCCAGGGATTACAACAGTGATTAATTGGAAAACATGTATTATTTGAAATTCAGTGATGCTAGGTATTGTTTTTACAATGTTCTTGAATAATATTGAAGTCAGATTTCATTTATATAAACGTTACTTAGTTTTATTACACATTTTATGAGTTTTAACATGTGCTACTATACTTGTTTTGTCAAGAACTGTGTCAATAATTTTTAATCAATGCATAACAACTTGACATTTTCCAAAGCTCTCAGAATTCCTATCCATATGTATAATATACTTGAATTCAAAATCCCTATTCTCTCTTTAGGTTGTTAAATACCAGGATTTCACTTTGTATATGCATAGTCTTAACATAACTAAGTGAAAATATGCATATTGAATCAATGCAAAATTATAACATTGAGAATATATTATTGATTGCAATGATATATATGTCTAATATTTAATAAAATATTACATTATTTATAGTCATCACTATCTCTGTCCTTCCAGGGGTATGTTTCTGTTAAAAGTCATGCATGCGTATGTGTATATGATGATGATAATAACTTATAAGAGCTAAGATAAGTGCTCATCCAAGAATTTTGCTTTGAATGATTCATTTAACCCCATAATGTTGATAATAATTATTCCCATTTAAAGATGAAACACCTGAGGTATTGAGAGGTTATAAAACATGTCTATAATGGGTTAAATTATGTCCAAAATTTAAAAATATATGCATATTTAAGACCTAACCCCCAGTACTCCAGAATGTGAATTTATCTGGAAATAGGGTCACCGAAGACCCTATTAATAAAATTAGCTGTAGGAAGACTAAACAGCCAAATCATATTTTGCAGAATTTATAGGGAGAAGTAGATGATTTTTTGTGCAATTACATAAATGTAATTCAAGATTACCTCACAGGGAATAGTTGATATCTAACTTGTTTTTCTATGTCTCAAGATTACCTCACAGGGAATAGTTGATATCTAACTTGTTTTTCTATGTCTCCCTGTCTTTCATAATTAACTCCTGAACATAATTGAGAGTGACCAAGTGATTGTAATCAGCCCTACTTACTTCTCATTTGGCTCGATGAAATTTAATCAGGCTTCTATCTGCTTCATAGGTCCCTAACTTTGGATTGCTTCAAGTTTAAACAAGCACTAAGGTACAAAATATCCCACCTGAACAGTTCATTCTGAAATCTGGCCGACCGGAGAGACACAATTCCTGTAGAAAAGCCCTAGTTTTTCTACCTGGTCAGCCCACCTTGCTGCCCTACTCCCCACAATGTTTTTGCTAGTTCTGCTTTCCTCTCCCTAGTAAAGAAAGCCCTTTTTACTTTGATTTAGAGATGCTTGTGGTTCATGAGGTTTGAGTCCTCTCCCTATTGCAATTTTGAATAAAATCTTTGCTTACCTAAGTCCAGATTTGTTTTATCTGACAAATGCTTGGAGTTTTATGAATATTAAGCTTTCTTACATACAATATCCTGTTTACTTTTAGAGTTTACAGAGAACGTAGAACTAATAAAACAAAGGTCTCTGTAAATAATAGGTTCAACAATTTTACATATAAATATATATATATATACACACACAAATACACGTGTGTGTGTGGGTAGAGACTGTGATAGGGATAAGGTATAGCTATATAGAAAAAAATTTCTTTAACCTACATAGCTAAGAGACGACTCCCTATGTATCTATCTATCTGCTTACCTATGTACCTATTTTAAGTTGGAAAGCATCAGTAACTGTACTAAGCTCCACAGCAGTGTAGTGAATAGAATAATATTAGTGAAAGACGTATTACTTCAAAACAACTTGACATTTTCCAAAGCTCTCAATACTCAGTTTCATTTTAATTCAACATTCTTGTACTTCCTTTGAGTGGATAATGTTGTAAGTCAATGTTATAACAGGAATTTTAAAGATATAAGAAGTTTTTTTTATGCTAGTCATGTATATAACTAATACAGTTTTATAATAAATAGCAATTTCTGGAGGAAATCAAACTCTCTATAAATAAATATACAAGATAAAATGGCCCTTATTCATTGAATACAAATTTTCAATATATAGATATACATGCAAATGCACAGTTAGATGTACAAATTTGAATGACTTAGTGTTAGTTATTTTTCTATAAAAATATATATTGATATACTTGTTTATGATAATACATTATGACATTCATAAGTTTTCTTACTTAAATAGCAGATTTATTAATATACAACTCACATGCCATAAAATTCAACTTTAAAGTTTATGAATCAGTTATTTTTACTTTATTGATAGAGTTGTACAACCATCCCCACTCGCTAATTTCAGAACATTTCTATAACCCTACAAAGAAATCCTGTATATCTTTGTAGTCACTCCTCATTGCCCTCTACCTCTAGCCCCTGGCAACAGCTAATCTGCATTCTGTTATTATGGATTTGCCTATTCTCAACATGTCATATAAATTTCAATTAAATTACATGTAAATCTTTATTCAACATGTAAGTTTTTTGTAACTGAATTCTTTTCCTTATAATGCTTTCAAAATTTGTCCATGTTGTAGCAGTTATCAGTACTTCATTCCTTTTTATTGCTGAATACTTTTCCATTTATTGATATACACAATTTGATTATCCATTCATCTGTTGTTGGGTATTTGGACTGTTTCTGCTGGACACAGGCACACCTCAGGTTCAGTTCCAGACTACCACAATAAAGCAAATATCAGTTTAGTGAGTCACACACATCTTTTTTGGTTTCCTAGTGCATATAAAGTTATGCTTAAACAATGCTATAGTATTTTAAGTGTGCAACAGCATTACGTCTAAAAAATTGTATTTAGTGTAATTAAAACCACAAAACAAAACCCAATGACAATTGTAACATTAAAGATCACTGATCACAGATCTCCATAACAAATATATTTACAATGGCTAAGTTTGAAATATTTCAAGAATTGCCAAAACGTGACACAGAGACATGAAGTGAGCAAACGCTGTTGGAAAAATGGCACCCACAGACTTGCTTGAGGCAAGGTTGCCACACCTTCAATTTTTAAAAAATGCAGTATCTGTGAAGTGCAATAAAGCGAGGCTCTAATAGACAAAGTGTGCCTGTGTTATGAATAATGCTGCTATATACTTAGTGTACATGTTTTTGTTTAGACTTAAGTTTTAAATTCTCTTGTTTATATACCTGGCAGTGGAATTTTGGGTCATATTGTAAATTTACGTTCAACATCGTAAGAAAGCGGCAACTGTTTTTAAAGTGGCTGCACCATGTTACAATTTTGCTCCCAATGTACAATGGTTCCAATTTTCCACATCCTTGACAAAACTTGTATTTGTCTTTTCTTTTTAATTTTAACCATCCTAGTGGGAATAGTGTCTTATATGGATTTGATTTTTCATTTTCCTGATAACTAATGATGTTGAGCATCTTTTCCAGTGCTTCTTGGCCACTTGCATATTTCTTCAAATCCTCGACCACTTTAAAAATCAGGTGTTCTGTCTTCTGGTTTTGAATTGTGAGAATTCTAGATGTATACTGGATATCAGTTCTTTATCAGATGTTTGATACATACCTGATAAATATATCTGATATAATAAATATATCTGATATAATTATAAGAGATACCAGATCTGATAATATAAATATTTCTGATATTATACAACTGATAAATGACATTTATTTTTCCCATTATACTGGTTGTCGTTATTTTCATAAAAGTATCATTTGATGCAAAAATATTATTACTTTTGATGACATCAAATTCTTTTCTGCTTGTGCTTTCATTGTTATATCTAAGAATCAATTAACCAATCAATGTCACAAACATTTACTTCTACATTTTCTTCAAAGAGTTTTATAGTTTTAGTTCCTACTTTTAGGCATATGACTAAATTTTAATTAATCTCATATATGATATGAAGTTTGGGTCCAAACATATTCTTCTATATGAGGATACCCAATTATCCCAGCTCTGTTTCTTATAAAGACTGGGTATTTGTTGATAATCTTTTTTCTTTCAGTACATTGAATATGTCATCTCACTGTATTCTGGCCTCTCTGGTTTCTTAAATGAAATCAGCTGATAATCTCATTTATGACTCCCTGTACATGCTGAGTAATTTCTCTATTGTTGCTTTTGAAAATCTCTCTTTGTCTTTGTCTTTCAAGAGTTTGATTATGAATAATATAGGTGTATCTGTTTATATGTATGATACTTTGTTTGTTAAGCTCCTTGGATATATAAATTAATGTTCTTAATAAAATTTGGGAAGTTTTAAATCATTATTTCTTCAAATATTCCTTCTGCCCCTTTATCCCTCTCCTCACTTTCTGTGAATTATATTATATGCATTTTGGTATGGTTGATGGTGTTCCACAGATCTCAGAGGTTTTAATCATTTTTCTTCCTTCTTTTTCTTTCTCTTCCTTTGATTGGATACTTTCAATTGACCAATCTTCACGTTTGCTAATTAATTGTTCTGCTAGCACTGAGTACCTTCTGCAGCTGAGTACCTCTAGTGAATTTTTTATTTCAGTTATTGTACTTTTCAACTCAAGAATTATATTTGGTTCTTTTAAGTCTTTGTCTAGTAAATCTAACACATGAGTTCCTTCTGGGAGGGTGTCTATTGACAATTTTTTTTCCAATATATGAGGCATCTTTTCCTTTTTGCTCACATGTCTGGATGTTTTGTTTGTTTTAAAACTGGAACTTTTAAATAATATAATGTGACAAGTATGGTAGTCAAATATCACACTCAGGATGTATCATCATTGCTGTTTGTTGTTTTTGTCACTGCTGTTGTTTGGTTTTTGATTTTTGTAAACTAAACTAATTCACTAAAATATATATCATTTGTATTGTTTGGCCAGTGAAGCCTCTGCTTCATTACCATAACTGTCATCTGAAGATCATATAGAGATCTTCTTAGTTCCTTGCACTCAGTCTCAGTCAAGTTCTTTGTGCACACCCTGGCAATGTACAACCCTGACTTAGTCTTTTACTTTCTGTTTGTGCAGAGCCTCATAACCAGCTGTAGATGAGAGATAAGTGCTTTCTGAGAGATTTCCTGGGCATGTACAGAGCCCTTTACATATGCACAGCCTTCTAAATTTGCAGGAATATGTTGGAGGTTTTCAGAGCACCCTATGGGTATCTCACTCCTCTGCTTTCTTCCTTAAGTTTTTTGGCCAGTCTCTTGTTTTCTCCAGTTGTTATCCCTGTCTCAGACAGGTGCAACGTTAATTAATTTCTTCCAATTGATTACAACAAATGCTGCAGGGAAATTGCTACTCACACCTAGTGAGCTCTCATTTAGTTAATGTGTATAAGATTTGTGAGTTAGAATTTCCAAATAGTGGCCAGCAGTGTTAAATATGGCAATTCTCCAGGATTAGAGCTTTTGGGGACTTTCAAACCCATTTTGCCACCTAGTGGCTGCTAGGCTTCTGGTTTTCATGGCTACTGTAGTTGTGAAGCTGATGGTTTTCAAGGCTACTGTGGAATTGAGTAAGGGGGATGGGAATATTACAAGTTAAAACATGACACACTTCACCGTTTGTTCTGATATTCAGTCATTTCTCTTGAGTAAATGATCCTCATATGCTGATAAGGCTTTGGATAATTATCAGAGTTTTGTCCTTATAAGAAGGGAAGATGGCCATGAGAAGATACAGATTCATAAGGAGAATGCCATATGATGATGAAAGCAGAGGCAAGAATGAAGCAGTTGCAAGCCCCAAAATACCAAGAATTGAAGGCCACCACCAGAAGCTAGGAAGAGGCAAGAAAGATTCTTCCTTACAGGTTTCAGAATAAAAATGGCTCTGCTGACACCTTAATCGCAGACCTCTGGACTTCATAACTGTGAGATAAAAAATTTCTGTTCTTTTAAGCCACCTAATTTGTGGCACTTTGATATGGCAGCCCCAGGAAATAACGACAATGATTGGAGAAATGTGCTTTTCTATGAGTATCACATCTGGAAGTACAGTATGTACTGTCGATGTCATTTTACCGGTGATGCTAACTTTGATCACTTAATTTAAGGTACTGTCATGTTACTTCACTGTAAAATTTATTTTTTCTTTCATAATTATCTTGTGAGAAATACATTAAGATTATTCAGATATCCTATTTCTCATTATAGTTTTACCTACTAAGTTTGCATTTATTAATGAATCTTGCCTACAACAATTGTTATCGTCATGTTTGACTAATGTTGATTTCTATTTCTATTATTTCTTCTGCATTTGTTTATTTGAATTCTACTGTAGAATTGAGGCCTTCCTTCTACACTATTTATGGACTCAGTTGTTTATTTACATCTTTATGGATTCATTGATACTTATTTTACTTCATGCATTACACTATACTACTATACGTGCTTTTCTTCCCCTCAAATTACCCCAGACTTGGCCACTAGGCGCTCCTTTAAACTGTCTGCTTTGTTCTTCAAACACATATTTTAGATCATTTCCTTTACTTTCCAGCACAAGATGTTCTAATTTCCTCTTCTACTTTCCCTGCCTCAGTTCTAGAATCAACCATTTTTTTTAATTGGTGAATTAAAATGTTTAAAGAACAATTTTCCCAGGAATTTTGTTTTAATTCCTTTAGATAAAATTCTACCAAGTCCAGTGATGAGACATAGAAAGATAAAAACATCAGTGCATATGTATAGTTTAATATTATCTTGAAAGCAAAGCCTTAGAAATTATGTTTGATACATTTTAAATGCTTATAAGAATTCATATTGCGGGGGAAACTTAGGTAATACTTGTAGATAGGCTCTCTTATTGTCAAATGCCTGAGTCATAGGGTATCCATCTGCAACAATGCTGTCACAAGTGAACATGCATCCTCTGCCTACAATATTTTGGGCAATCTTTGAAGGCCTTACATTAATTGTCTTATTTAATCTTCATGACAAGCTTCATCATACAGGTACTATATGTTAGGTCCAGAAGACTGACAACTTAATAATTGTCCCATAGCTTGAAATGGTGGGGAAGGGATTGATTTCAGATGCATTGACTCCAGAGACTGTGTTCCTGATAATTACATTTAACAATGTTATTTAATAAGCAAGCTTTTGAATAGGATGCTTTTGACATCCTACAGAGAATATAAAAAATACATAGAGGCACACGTGTGTGCGTGTATATTTAAATTAGTTTAAATACTTGTAACACATATCACTCACACAAACGGAATCTTATGCTAGGGCAGGTTTCCAAGCAGTGATATTATCAAGAACCCTATATTAACCACTGTCACCCTGATCTTCTGATTGGTGTCATGGTGGCCTCAGCACTGTTATCCTTCACAAAACAAACATACCAACTGACAAGGAAGGAGTTGGATTAGTTATTTCTGTGGTTATTAGATTAAAAAAGTCACCACCACTAGCAACAAAAACATAGCAAACAAAAACTGGAAAACAATTTCCAGATGTCTTCCACCAGGGCCACCTCATGAATTCTCAGCCCAATCCTAAGACAAGCAATGGCGACATAATATTTCAGTGAGTAAATTGGCCCAATGATTTCTTATGTAATGTATCCTGGGAATTCTACCAGAAATAATTCCGAAGTTTGGAATTTACTCACCTAGTCCACATTTTAACAAATTATTGCACACATCCAAATGTCTTCCTTTCATTATGAAGCTGGAGAGCCTTACCAGTTATGGTTAAATATCTAAAAAATTCGCAACCTCAACAACTATCTGATGGCAGTTAATATTCTGAATAAACATTATTTCACATTCTTTGATACACCCAAGTATTATGAAGCTTTTCTCAAAACTTGCCCAGTTATTATAGCTGTACCAGAAATCACTTAATAGTTTCTCTCGACTTCTTTCACATGGAGGACATGTAGTCAATGGATTTCATGAAAGCAGAACTTTGTCTTCATTTATATGGCAGCAAAATATATTCCTAGTTTTCAGAAAATCCCCCTTTGAATAAACACTGACTTCCTAGAAATAATGAGTTGTCATTACCTCCCTGATGTTGAAGTAGATTATAAAGTTTATTATATGTAATTGCTTTACAGAAAGTAAAAATGTTATTTCAAAAGTTTTATAGATGGTTTCACAGGGCTGAAGAATCATTTTTGTGCTATATATTTAAAATACGTAACTGAACTTACATAATCTGTTCCTCTGCTGGACTCTAAGCTCATTATTTCTAGGAAGAAATCTATATTTTCATCCCAGTCTATACATTTCCCAGAATATTCCTGACATATTGATTGCTCAAAAAATATTTTGTCAAAAATGATAGAACAAGTAATTTGCTTCATTTTTATGACCAATGATTTTATTTACCAAACCAAAAATAAAAATCAATAAGAAAATAAAGACCTCCTCAAGTGGAAACTAAAGTACAGGCATACCTCAGAGATACTTCAGGTTCAGTTCTAGACCACTGCAATAAAGCGAATATCACAACAAAGGGAGTCACACACATTTTTGCTTTCCCAGTGCACATAAAAGTTATGTTTACATTATACTATAGTCTATTAAGTGTGCGATAGCATTATGTCTAAGAAATGTACATACCTTAATTTAAAAATACTTAGTACTAACAAATGTTAACCATCATCTGAGCTTTCAGTGAGTCATAATCTTTTTGCATTAGTAACATCAATGATAACAGCTCAATAATAAAGAAAAAAGTTTGAAATATTGAGAGAATTGCCAAAATGCAAGAAAGAGACACAAAGTGAGCAAATGCTAATGAAAAAAAAAATGCCACTGATAGACTTGCTCAACACAGGGTTGCTACTAACCTTCAATCTGAGAAGGGCAATAAAAGAGGTGCAATAAACAAGGTATGCCTGTATTTCATTAAGGCTAAAATAACTTAAAGATATAAGTGCATATATAGTATACAAATACAATATATATTATATTTAATTCTTAAAAAAACAGGGACCTACGCTTTATTGATCAGCTTTGGAGAAAGTTTGCACTGTTTCTTAATAGGCTGGGTTCTATTTTAGATTCTTCATTTTAGATATAACCAAATTGAAAATTTAATCACAGAAAGAAATTAAAAATGATTCATTCATTTATCAAAAAATACCGGAGTGCCTAATATAAACACCCAAGAAGCTACACTTTTATATTTCTTAAAATTATGAAATATAATGCTTTTCCTAGCTCAGACCTTTTTTCCTAAAGTACTATATCGCTTAGAAGTTGCTTTGGTGAGTGTCTGTTAGTGAAAAGCTTTTTTAGGTTTGATGTATGAAAATGTCTTATTAAAACCTCATATTTGAAATGTAGGAATGTATAAAATATCTGATAACCACTGAATTAAGGACCATTTTAAGATTCAAATGAAAAACAGAATTGTCTATTTTCAGTGACTGAAGCAAACTGTTTTAGATTTATTTTACATTGTATTGATTTGTAGGAATTAAACATTTTGAATATTAAATCTCTATTGTTTATATGTTGCTAATATTTTCTCTCATTTTAGAACTTCATTTCCTGTAGTTACATTTTATGATGAAATAATAATGAAAGAAGTTATTGCTAATATAAACAAATTATAATTTTTCTATGTATTGCACATTTTGACTTAAATTTTTTTTCCTGGGGCAATATCAGCCCTCTTTGCCTGTCTCTTTTCCCAGATCTCCCTGTTAAACTTATGGTTGGTCTGCCTTTTCGTTTTATCAGTAGTAGAGCTGATATTTTGATTTCTCAAATGTTTAAATAATTTGTCCATCTTTCAACTAATTCTGAACTTGAGTGAGGAGAAGAATGGTTACTTACTGGACCCTATGTATCTCAACTTTATTGCATCTTGCTTTTTGCCTTTGTTAATATCATTACTTTTTCTTAAAATTATATCATGTAATATATATTATCATTAATCTATTCCTTTCCAGTTGTCAATATAACAATATAATTTGATGTCAGTGCATTTCACTGTATTCCATGTCAGTGCATATTTTTCCACTTCAATCTTTTTAAAGTCTGTACAAGCCCTTCTGTGAAGGTTTCAGGATTTATTACCCCTGCCTCTCCAAAACAAGGGACAATAATAGTCAGGCCTGCCTACTCCAGACACACGTACCAATTCTGAGTCTTGATTCAGATTATTGAATTCTTTTATATATATATATATATATATATATATATATAAATTTATTTTTTGTTTGTTTATTTTTGGCTGCATTGGGTCTTTGTTGCTGCGAGTGGGCTTTCTCTAGTTGCGGCGAGTGGGGTCTGCTGTTCGTTGCAGTGAGTGGGCTTCTCATTGTGGTGGCTTCTCTTGTTGCAGAGGACGGGCTCTAAGAGCGCAGGCTTCAGTAGTTGTGGCACGCAGGCTCAGTAGTTGTGGCTCACAGGCTCTAGAGCACAGGCTCAGTAGTTGTGGTGCATGGGCTTAGCTGCTCTGCAGCACGTGGTATCTTCCCAGGCTCGAACCCATGTCCTCTGAATTGGCAGGCGGATTCTTAACCACTGTGCCACCAGAGAAGCCCAGATTATTAAATTCTAAACATGATTTTCCTTCCCACCAGTATTTGATAGCCAATGAGATGACTGGTCACTAACTTATTTACCAGTTTTTTTGATTCTCAAATATGTGAAGAAAAAACAGTTTTACTTTTATACTTGGACTTCTGAAAAAGAAACCAGCTCAGCATTATTCCACAAATGGGATACTCAGCATTATCCCACAGAATTTTAAAATTTCTCATGTTTGACTCACAGACATAGAAAACAAACTTATGGTTACCAAAGAGGGTAGGGGAGGGATAAATTAGGAGTTTGGGATTAACAGATACAAACTACTATATATAAAATAGATAAACAACAAGGCCCTACTGTATAGCACAGGGAACTACATTCAAAGTTCTGTAATAAACTATAATGGAAAAGACTATGAAAAAGAATTATATATATATGAATCACTTTGCTGCATTCCAGAAACTAACACAACATTGTAAATCAACTCTACTTCAATAATAAATAAATAAATAAAATTTCTCATGTTTATTAGTAGCCATCAATCAATAGGGCATGAGGGCCACACTTAAGTATCAGAGAAAATCTAACAGACCAGTTTTCACAATTAACCCTTAACTTGTAGGTCACTAATAAATTATTTGAAATAGATGTAATCCAACATCTACCAAGAGATTTCTGAGAATTGATACATATACAACACTATAATAGAGAATCCCTGTTTTCCTAGACTATCTTTGCCATTAGGATGAGTGCTTTGCTTTTCTCAGTAATTTTTCACAGAAGAGAGTTATCACTATTTATGTGCTGCTATCTGTCACATTCCTGAATTTTTCTTCTCTTTCTTCTTAGCTTAGAGTCCAGATATTTGTGATTTTATCACATCGCAGCATCCTAAAACTTGATGTACTCTTCTACATTTAGAACATATATTTGTGCAAGCCAGAAACCTTTATAACACAATTTGCCTTCTCTAACCATGCAGGGTTTTGAGCACTATTTATACGAATTGATTCCATCATAAATTCAGTGCCTCTAACCATTAATGGTCACTGAACAATGTCCTGAACCACTACAATTCTTTCCTACACTACTCATCTTTCTACAATAGTTTTTAAAATCAACTCCAGACTCTGCAAAACTTGGCAACTCTACCTTCTTCCTTTTTCTCAACAGAAGAAATTACCTCTTAACTACACAATGGAACAGAACACACTGGATTGACAGACTCTCTTATTTTATCTACCAAATGCCTGGCACTTGGGCCCATCAAGTCCTTTTTCACTTTTATACTGGAGAGGCACTGCACTTTCTACATTTTCTCATCTCATTCACTCACAATCTTGTATTTTTTTTTTTATTCTGTATTTCCAACCATCCACTTGGCTTGTTCCTTCTCATCCAGGCTCTTTCAATAAACATATGTACAAAACATAAACTGTTCTCAACTGCTGTAATACTTTCCCAATACCTTTATATATTGTTCTGCTTTTTTTTCTCTTTCCTTTAAAAATATATCAAAAGAACTGTTTATCTTGTTATCTCCATTTCTTCATCTACCACTCACATCTCACTGAACTGGTTTATGGCTTCTGAACATACTACATATTGAACCTACCTCTATGCCTTTTACTAATGTCTTGCCATGTCACACATTCTAAGTTCTAATTTTTAATCTTGACCTTTTTTTTGGAGGAAATGTTGACCTTGATGAACAAACTTGTCCTCCTTGATATAGTCTTATCCCTGGCCTTTCTAAAAAACACCTCCTCTTGGATTCCCTTCTTGTTCACTGGCTGCTTCTCCTCACTCGCCACTCAGCCTCCTCTTCTTCTATCAAACACTTAAGTGAGTCACAGAAACTATCAGTGGTTCTCCTCTCATTGTCATATTCCCTGGTTGATTTCATCCATTTGAATGCTTTTAATTTTATTGATGTTCCCCAGATAAATATTATATCCATGGTCATTTCTCCTAAGGTCAAAAAAATGCAAGTGTCTAAAAGATATTTTCACTTTTATGCCTCTTAGGTACGTCAAATTCAAAACACTAAACTGAATTCATAATTAATCTTCATTATATTCAAAACAACCACTTTTTCACTGTCTCTATATTGTAAATAACATTACCTTTCAAGTTATTCAAGTCAAAAATCTGAAAGTAACAATTTATTGCCTTGTATCCTTATTCCTCATAGTCAACCTATCACTACTTCTACAGATAATCTATTTTAATTATCTGTTCTTGACACTTCTTTACATTTATACTAGCTACCCTCCAACTGTCCCTGGACACCTTTGCTTTAGCTTAGTATTCTTTTAGCACTTAGTATATTCAGTATATAGTCTTCTTTAAGCAGTTAGTATATTCTGAGGTTCTTCTGTATTGGGTCATCTCATCTAATAAATTCTTACTCAACAGATCTCAGATCAACCATCACTTCTTCAAGAAGCCCTTCCAGATTAGATTAGATACCCATGGTATAACCTCTAGAATACCATCTGCTTTCTTTTTTATGATATTCATAACACTCCCAACAGTACTTGATTTTTTCAACTTTTATTTATCTCTCAAAGCATGTTCCATAATCACAGAACCTGATCATACACTATTATACTGTCCATGCAAAATAGGTCAAAAAAGAGAATTCCATAAATATGTTAATTATTTTGCAATGAATACTTTCAAGATGGTCCCTACAAACAATGCTGCAGTAAACATTTTCTACATTTATCGTTCCCCTCTTTTGAAAAAATACTTATAATAAACTCAGAAATAGCCTTAAATTATATGTATACTTTTTCATAGATCATGTCTATTGCAATTAAATATTTGTACCAATCTATACACTTCCATTAAAGATTGTATGAGAGTGCTTAGTTTTCCAAACCATGGCTGATTTTAGGCATTATTTTGTAAATCTGGTAGGAGGAAATGAGCTTTCATCATTATCTTAGTTGGCATGTCTATTTATTACTCAGTGGTTTTAGAATATTTTACTAATAGGCCACATATTTCTTTGTAAATTAATATTTGGACATTTGTCCATTTCAGTTTTAGAATTTTTTAACTCATAGGATTCATTATTATTTCAAGGATAACTATAACTGTTGATCTGAAAGCAGTGCTGTTGCAGAAAATACCATGTGTCTCAATTAACTTGAAGAATTATTTTACAAATTATGGACAGTGTATAAATAAAAAGTGAAATGCACTTTAGCTATAATTATTTCTAAATAGTGTCTGGAAACACACTTAATAATAAACACAACCATCATGATTTACAAAGTGATAAATACTGTAAATTCCATTTGCAAATACCAATTATATTACCAGATAAATAAATGAGTTTTTAATTGCATATTTATGTGAATGGAAACGACTGATATGCCCAAATCAATGTAAAAATGAACATTTTATTCATGTTAGTAAAACTTCAAAGTATTTGATAATTAGACTCTTTCTAACTTCAGAAGAAAAACAAAAGAACCAAAATGAAGACAAAACAAGAGCATGATTTGTGGTCTTACCCAAGAATATCCTAGAACTGAAACTGTATGAAGATTGATTTACCCTTTATCTTTTATGTGTACAGACCTTTGAAGTCTGGATGGCTGCCACTATCGTGATTAGGATTGAACATTAGTTCTCTTCACACAACATTGGGTAGATTAGAAGTAAAATTGGAATTTCTGACAGCCATGACTTGAATGTAACCATCCTGTTCATTTTTTCCTACTTATTCTTGTTACATTTCTTATTTGATGTTAGAAAACAAAAACAAATTTGTAATCTTCCTTGTAAGATAGCCAGTATATTATGGTTTCTTGCCACAATAGGGTAATATATCTTCACAGTGAGATGAAAAACCTGTAAAAATATAAAAATATAACCCTGTCTGATACTATTTTAAAATATAATTTTTCTCTAATATTAGTTACTATAACATAAGACATAGCCAGAGTAAGATATTGATTAAATAATATGTGAAGGTAATTTAAAAGGTGATTTTTCTTATTGCAAATAAGTTTTGTGTTACTACATGGTTATTAAAAGACTAAGTTTACATAGGTGTGCCTCTAATTGTTGAACGTGTATTTTTAGAATATTTTCTTCGTCAAGTTAAATCATTAGCATTTGTTGCTATATAAATGAAACTTTCATATGATATATGCTTTGGAAGTAATTGGCAGTAGAAACTCTAATGGCATTAAATAAATAGTTTCAAATAGAATACATCAAATTTGATAATTAATATACACTGAAAATGTTTATTTATGAATAAGGACTTATTTATAGTACAGAAAAGATATATTAAAATAAATTCAATATATTCGAGTGAAAAAGATAAGGGATTTTGATCTACTTGCTTCTCGATATTAAACTTACATGCACTCTCATTTAGTCCTTTTTCTGGGTATGTGTATATGTAAGTGTGTTTTATCCTTCCTGATAAGTACCATATTTTATGTTACTTTTTATTCTTGAAAACAGTTAGCACAAGGCTTACTATACAATGCACCAAATGTGTGTTTAACTTTCAGTGGCAAATATTTTATGAATGTTATATATCTTATCACAAATTGAATGTACGTTCCTAGAGATCACAATAAATAATAGATATTTGTTAGCTCTTAAGTAATGCCTTGTGTATCCATATGGTGCATACATAAATAACTTCATAATCGTAGAATATTTAATGATATTAATAAATGTTCATGATTAAAGTTTGGATAAAATTTTGAAATAAAGCAGATATAAATATATATAATTTTAAAATATAAATATATGACATTATATAAGCATAATGTTTGACTTGAATGTGTCCAGTGGACTAGTGAATTTTAAAAGAGAAAAATAAAACTGAAAAAATATCAGAGTAACTTCAGTATTTATGGTACGTCCCCTTTACTTTTATACATGGAAACATAAAGAAAACATTACCACAATTGACAAATATTAATATATCAACAAGAGCTTAAAAATTATTGCATGATGAAGCACTCTGGTGAGGATTCTGATTTATAGCTAAAAAGATGAGATATTTGTCATGTAAATATCTTGAAGAAAATACAAATATCTAACTATTTCCATACTTATATCCATCCATCCACCCATTAATCCAGTGATTTTTTTTTTCAGATATCTATCTATCCAACTAAATACAATAAAACCTTATAAAAAAGGAGGCACATCCACACATATATATGAAATAACATATGATTCCTTTGGCTTTTGCATATATTATTTGTATATATGTACAAATCTATCTGTTTATTCGTCTGTATGTCTGTCTATATGTTCATCTGTCTCTATTATCTCTCCCATAGGGACCTTAAAGCTCAGGCAGCAACTTTTGCTATATGTGGCAGTTTACTCAAAGTTTTTGGAGCCAAATTAAGCCATGTTTTGAGCAGGCTTTTAAGTTTGGCTAGAGTGAGCAGGGAGGCAAATTCAAAATAATGCTTTAGAGCAAAGATTACTTGGGTACTGGAAAAAACCCGACAATTATGAGGTGAGATATTACTGCAAGTGAGTGTAAGGTTGTTAATCGACTAAGTAATTGGTTTTCCTGTGTGGCTACAAATAAGCTTCAGAGACTTAATATGGCTATGCATTTGATATAAAAGGAGAATAAAATAGGCAAGTAATAGTGATTTCATATAGTTTGTAGCCTTTTATTGAAATCATATTATAATTATGAATAATTTCCTTTAATGATCTGTACATCAAGTTTTTAAATCTTAAATTCGAGGATATGCATTTATTTTAAAAAATTAATCTAGTTTTAGAAAATATTTTTCCATTCTCACCTGGACTCCTGATATAGCCTCTAAATGGTGAACTGACTTACGTATTTAAAGTATCACTCTAACTTCTTTGTTATGAACCTACTGTAGGCTCATAATATTAAGGAAGCATGGTGGCTCATTGGAAGCCTAAGTGGCTCAGACTAGTATCTTAAGCTAAATATATATTCAAAATATAGCCAGTGGTATTTCCTGATAAGTTAGATATGAATGGGAATTTATAAAAATTAAAAAATCATTTCACTAAGATCCTGGGAAATTTCAAGTTTTTGTCTACTCTCAATAGTATCTTACCCGTGTTGACACACAGCAATGTTTCTTATTTCTTTTCCCATAAAGCACCCTTCACATTTAAAACATACAACTAACTTTGCCCCATCTCTACATAAAATTTTCTTCTCTGTGTTCTATGAGAAAATGTCCAAAGTTATGAGCTTAAGACCATAAAATGATAAGAAAAATACTTATGCTGAAATTATGAAAAGTAAATAAACAATTTTGGTGCTTTCTATGAGTCATATGCTTTATAAAGTCATTTATCCTTAACAGCAAATTTAGTCCTCTAGACCACAATGTACTAAGGTGTATCTTCAATTTAACCATGAAGAACTGAAGCAAATGCCCAAAGACAGTAAATGAGATGAAATCCTTAATTTCTCTAATGTCAAAGCTTGTGCTTTAAAGCTACACTACTTATGCTGTATAAAATTCTCTAAGATTTGAAGATCTGGCCTCATCCTATTCACTTTGTTATTTTATAACACAGCAGAGCATCACTAGGTGCTGTACTAGTTTTAACATTCTTTTATCTATGTGATATTTTATTAAATATGAAATGTATAAGAAATACCAATTATAAAACAACAATAAGTATGAAAATAATAATTGTTCTGTCTACCTAAATTTTTCTCTGGTACCTCAGATATACCTGTATCTATATCTATAGCTATGGCTATAGCTATATCCATCTATAGCTATGGCTATAGCTATATCCATCTATATAATCTCTCTCTCTGTACTACATCTCTATGTCTATATTATTACATATAAGGAGGCTATAACCTGTATTTTTGTTAAATACTTTTCACTACCCTTTTGTAAAATGTACAGAAGAGCTTGCAATTAACATAGTGAAAAAAGACTGTGACTAGTATAAAGAAAAAAACATGGAACACTTAAACATAAGTTAACTTTAAGAGCAAAGTGAGAAAAAAAATCATAACAGCACTATTGTACATACTCAACAGCATAACATATAATTAAATTTTACACTCTTTTGATATTTAGATTAAGTCCCTAAAAGAAATAAAATATATATTTAGTTTGCACTTATTTCTGGGCAATATTTTTACTTGTTTCTTGGCAAATTATATTTTTCATTACACTTCATACTTTTATAATTAAATGTTTATATTTATGTATATGATTTAAATATATATTATGAACCTGCTGAATTGTAAAATCAACATATTATTTCAAATGTAGTATCTAAAATGTATTTATTTACTTTAAATCACTAATTATAAATAATAAAAAATGAGAAAAGTATTAAAAATTGTTATGGAAGTGTATTGTATACTGGCATGTGTTGTAAATATTGGGGTGTGTGTGTGTTATATGCACAGTGCTTCTCTGGTGATTGAGACAATTGAAATGTTATTGAAATTTTTTTCCATACCAACTTATAACACATAAGATACCAGAACTGGCCATATTTACTATAAGACTTGATTAACATCATCCTTTTTAATCTCTAGTTATTTTGTATATCCTCAACTGGATAACACTGAAAAATGTGGACATGTATCTTGCTAAATCCAAATGCAGAACAATCAATTTTTGTTAACACACACGTGTCAACAACAATATTACCAAAACCATATGCCCTGTGATGTATGCTGAATCACATGCTTAGTCTGCTTACAGATTAAAGGAAATATTTTCACACAAATGTCTACAAATATTTCTCCATATGTCTGGCACTGCCACATGCCACAGAGATCAAGTTGAGCATATACACTCCTTTTGATTATCTGCCATTAGCCAAATTCCACCATATGGCTTTAGTTTTAACATTGCTGTGTGTCAACACAGGTAAGATATTATTGAGAGTGGACAAAAACTTGAAATTTCCCAGGATCTTAGTGAAATGATTTTTTAATTTTTATAAATTCCCATTCATATCTAACTTATCAGGAAATACCACTGGCTATATTTTGAATATATATTTAGCTTAAGATACTAGTTGAGCCATTTAGCATTCCAATGAGCCACCATGCTTCCTTAATCTTGTTATGAGCCTACAGTAGGTTCATAACAAAGAAGTTAGAGTGATCCTTTAAATACATAAGTCAGTTCACATCACTCACTAACTCAAATCCCTGCACATCTCTAATTTTCTCCAGAATGAAAAACAAAGTTGTAAAAATGGGATACAGAGTGGTAAATAATCTGACTTTCTATCACCTCCCTGACTTCAGAGCCTTCCACTTTTCTTATTTTCTTGCTCGAAACACCACTGCCTTCCTTGTTTGGTAGTTAAACTTTCAAATCAGGTCCCTTTCACTAACTGCTTACTCTGCCTGAAATAGACTTTCATAAAATAACCAAATAGCTAACTCCATAATCTTTCACACATTCTTGTTATAAACCATCTTATCAATAAGACTTATCTCAATTACTTAATTTAAATATGTAAGCTGGCCCTAGCACTCTATATCAGCTTTACCCTTCTCTACTTTTTCAATTTTTTTCCACAGCACTTACCACCTCCTATTTTTAATATCAATCAGGACCTCAAACACGAAAAACATATCATATTATTGGATTATATTATTGGAGAGGGATTTCATGCAAGTACTGTTTACAAAGTATTTGAAATGGGTGGAATGTGAAATATCGGTATAGAACTATATGGTTATGACAGGTAGGTCCAGAAAGGCAGGGCAAGAGAGCAGTTATAGAAAGTGGTGAGAGTCATGTACAGAAGCCTGCACTGGTAGAAGGAGTGACCATGGTTCAAAGGACACAGCCTGAGCTAAAGAGCTAGACCCAGAGGGAAGATCTGGAGGAATAAACTAGGTTATCTATTCTCCAACACTCCCTA
>NW_006796610.1:29052-109421 GCF_000442215.2 Lipotes vexillifer | reverse complement strand
CAGGAACTCAGCATGGGCTGAATCTAATCAGAAGCCAGAAAGTTGAGGGGGACAATGGAGTTAGTTCATACAGGTCTGCCACCTGGTATAGAGATGATGGGGGAGAAGCATGGAAAGTAGATCCAGAATGACATTCAGAAAAAATGTCCAGCACCATGATACAACTAATACTTGTAATAGTCAATGTATTGCATCAATATATTACATTGACTATTAAGTATCTGTCTTCCCTTTCTGGTATATAAGCAACATGATGGCTCAGTTCACTGATGTATTTCAAGCACTAAGATTAGTAGTACCTAGCCCATAATAAGCACACAATATTTGCTAAATGAATGTTGAATAAGCTAATATATAATAGATCTAACAGCAATAATTATAGTAATTCTTGATGATAATGTAAGAATGACAATAGTATCTCTATCACTTGTTTCTTTTATATTCCTCAGTAAGGGATATGTAATGTCCTTTTCTATAAAGCAAGAGATAAAGAAATGTAAAATATGATATAAATATATTACATATAAATACATAATATATATAAATATATATATTATATACAGAAATATATATTATATGTAATAGATCTATCTCAGTCATAAGGTAAGCAAGTCACTTATTTTGAGACATGAGGCATGTTACAAAATAACAATAATATATGACATATGCTGAAAGTTTCTTTTTATGTATTATCTATTCAATCCTCAAAACAATCCAAAGGAATGATGACTCATATTATTATCATTTTCAGATTGAAACACTGAGACATTTAATGTTGTGTGACTTGCTTGAAGTCACATTTAAGCAATATAAACTTTGTTAATTACACAATACATTTTATATATTTTAAAATTTTTATCTGTATTTATATTTAAAATTTTTCTCATTAATACCCAAAAGGCTTTCACCATGCAGCAAGTAAAGCCATTCATTTGAGTTGGCACTTTTGTAGAATTAAATGACACATATACCTTGTCCCTACCTTATGATTGAGATATATACAAATGCTATATATATATAATGTATTTATATATATAAAATACATTACGTTAAATGATAAATATAAACATATTATTAGTATGTTAATTTCATTCTTAATTTTATTTTAAAAATCTAACTATTTTCATGTAATAAAACACAAATGAAATGAGTTGGCAATGCTACACATGGTACAGACAAGAGAATTCTTTTGGCAGTTTCCTCAAAGCAAACGCTTTCTGGTCTTAAGTATGTATCTCCATTATGATTAATTCTTTTTCCTGATATCCTCTCATTTTAGGCATAGCACCTAAAAGGATGACAGGTACTAAGATTTAATCCTGTGGGTATTGAAAGCTTTCCAGTCTTCAAAGAAACCCTATTTCCAAGGAAGCGTTCTTAGGACTCCATATAATCATCATCTGCTTATACTTCAGTGTTAATTTCTTAAGAGCTGAAAGTAAGATAGAGGTTTTAGCAATGAATGTGTCTCCTAAGAAAGGAGTGTGCCATTAAAGTATAATTAAATAGTAGTCACTCAGGTAAAAAACATTTCTTTCTGAACTTTGCCTAATCGTAGGGCAATCATACAATCAGTAAGGGAGGTTTAAGAATTGTAAAAAGAGAAGTCAGTTGTTTATTTTAGAAATGAAAAATGTAGAAATGATCATTTTGTTGTCATATGCTAACCCAGAGTATTGCAATCACCATTTAGGAAAACTCATGGATTTACGAAATTGAACAGTGGACATCGTAAATGGGACAGCTGAGACTCCCAAATTACATTGTATTAGAGCCTCTGGAGCACGGATGCGAGGTAAATGTAAAAAGAATGTGCTGTGCTCACAAGCCATTTTTATTTGCAGCAAGGAATTTTAATGACCATGGTCTCATTGTTGCCTTCCATGTGCAACTATCCTACAAGTAACTCTCTTGGTAAATAAGATATCTGAGTACTAGAAACAATACCCCCTCCCTCATCAACAATTACTTGTGTGATTAGTGATTTGAAATAGACTCCAATTAAACACATTACTAAGGGTTTCGTGGTTTACTTATATCATATCAAGAGTATTTTCAAAAGTTATTCAATCATGTGTTGAGCAATATGTGTTTACCAAAAATCCATATAAACTTAAATTTGAATTTTGACCATAAAATGATATTGACATATCATAAATGAAATGTATTGCTATATTATAATTATATGCTTTGTAAATACATATTTAATAAGATTAAATTTACTTGGTCAATTTACTAGGAACTATTCTCCTTTCTGCTTTTTATCTTTAAACAAATAGACACTCCTTTATTCATTGATCAGCCTATATTTTAAAACCGAAAGGTTATTATGTAGTTTTATTAATTCTGGAGAAACTAGTACCTTGCTATTCAAGTGTAATCCATGGACTAGCCACACTGGTATCATGTTGGAACTTGTTAGAAACACAGAATTTTAAGTACCACCCCAGATCTAATGAATCAGTCTGCATTTTAACAAAATTCTTAGGTAATTTACATGCTCACTTAAGTTTTTTAAGCATTCTTCTAATAGACAAGAGAGAATTGCAGATTGCTGCTAACATTTTTGTGATTGGTGAGGATCAATTTCAAGCATCTCAAAAAATAAAAGCAAGCAAGCAAATAAAAAGCAATCTTGCAACTTTTAACCTGAATTTCTTCTGGCTACATTTGGCTGGAACTGAACAGTACCAGCCTCCTTTAGATGGAGAATCACCTGTTGAATTAATTTATGATGCCTGCCTTGTTTGTTACCTGCATTTCAGTTTGAGGCCCCTTATTTAAAGAACAACAGGACTAATTTTGTGATTCTGTTTTACCCATAAATTTTAGCATTCTCTTTAAGCCACAACTCAATTTATGCAGCCCTGATTCCAGCCCTGGTCAGATATACTTTGCACATCTTCCTAACTCCTTAGGGAGCAGTCTGAGACAGGGGTTGTGAACACTGCTATGTGGAACCAAAGTAAGAATCCTGTGAATGTTAGAAGCTTAATTAGGTATTCGTATTGGATTAGTGAACATGAAATCAATGCTACTGAAAGCTTGAAGAACTCTCATGCTTATTAACACATGGCAATATATTTTGGCTTTCTCCCAGGATACCAGGGCAGGGAATAGAGAAGAGGTAACCTAGAGTTGAGGCATAAGACACTGGATAAAACATATTATTGTTGGTCCTTGGATCTCATGATTGCAGTAGTCAATTCCTGAGAATACAGCTGTTGTAGCAGTTGCTCAGTCACAGATCTGAATGTTTCCTCCTGATATACAGAACCACAGTAAAAAAGCCATGCAGCTCTCCTGTTGGGCTTAGGTCTAGGATGTACTAGTGCCCTGAAACCGAAGTCCTGATTTCTAAATATTCTTGAAATTCATATTTACACTATTAAACCCTTTATATTTGCTCTATTTAAAAACTCTACTATATTGAGGTTATTGACATACAAAAGCAGTATATATTTCATATATACAAATTGATGAGTTTGGAAATAAGTACACCTTCGAGAAATCATCACTAAAACCTATGCTATAAACATACCCATCACTTTCAAAAGTTTCTTCTTGCCCCACTTATTTGTTATTATTAGTATTATGATAAGAATATTTAACATAAGATCTATTCTTAGTGAATTTTAAAGTATACAATACAGTATTATTAACTATAGCCACTGTATCATACACTAGATCTCTAGGACTTTTTCATTACTGAAACTTTACATTTGACTATACCTCCCCATTTCCCCCTCCCCTAGCCCCTGGCAAGCACCATTCTATTATCTACTTCTATGAGTCTCTTTTAGATAAAGGAAAAATTTTAGATAAAGAAAATATGGCATATACATACAAAGAAATATTATTTGGCTTTAAAAAAGAAGAAATACTGCCATTTGCAATAACATGGATGACTCTGGAAGACATTATACTTTGTGAAATAAGCCAGACAGAAAAACAAATGTTACATGATACCACTTATAGGAGGGAGCTAAAGTATTTTTTCTATTTCTGATATCCTAGAAAGCCAATAAATTGATTCTATAGTACTTAAGGAGGACTACCCTTCTACTGGTTTCTGTATCCATAACCCTGATGAGTACACGTTTCATTACTGAGCATATTTTCCTTTATTGGTAATAATTTAACAAAATGTACTTGAACTTTATTTAAATGTTGCTTTGTTTAAGCTACAAAGAGCCAATTATATTCCCACATTATAGCCAGTTAGTCATCAATTGTAATTACCACCAAGATAGAGGCTGTTTTATTAAATTTGTGTTCTTTGATTTTTTAATTTCATATTTATAGTATGCACATTTTCAGGAAAATTCAATATAATCACTTAGTTTAAAATACACTGTAAAAATGTATGCTACAATAAAATTTATCTTGGTCATTCTCCTCTGGTACTCAGTCATTTCAGCTTCATCTTCAGAGTTACCAACTATGTAACTGATTTTGTATCCTTCTAGAGAAAGTACACAACACAAATACACACACATACACATATTCCACTTTTAAACAAAGGTTAGTGTAATATATATATATATGTATATATATAGGTTTATGTGTGTGGGCATGTGTATGATTAAATCAGATCTCTACCTTATTATGTTAAATGATGAATACTATATATTGTTTCTATGTATCACAAGTGCTAATAAAGTACAATAAAAAACATCAGGAATTCAGGCATCTGACTGCATGGGTTTTCTTACCAGTTTCACTACTTCTTACGTCAGTTCCTGAGCAAGCTATTTATTCTCTTGGTGCATTGTTTTTCTAATCTGTAATTTATTTGGAATACTGCTAAAGTGAATCACAATGGTGGTTGTGAAAATAAATAAAATAGCAATAATAATAAAGAGCATGGAAAAACATCTAAGTGTCTAGAAATTGCTAAACATTAATTTTATGCATCTAACTAGTTCTCTATTGATGATGAACACTTAAATTGTTCATATATACGTGAATTTTAAATCTGTAAATTTCTGGCAACTTCCAAAAGTACCTATCAATCGATAAATTTGTAGAAGTAGAGTTGCAAATTTAAACATGTTGCATATTTTTGCTACACTTTGATAACTCCAAATGTCTCTCCAGAGATTGTGCCAGTTTTACCCAGCACTATGTATGTTTGTGTTTTCCTTATAATGTCACAGCTCTTTATATTGTTCAATTTTGAAACTTTTTGTCAAATACTGGATTGAATTTATTTTAGTATGTTTTGGATATCCCCAAATTTTATTTGCCCAGTCCATTTTAATTGAATATTATTCTTTATTAGTTGCAAATATTAACTTAATAATCTATGTAATATTAATTGACCTTAAATCTGCATTTATCATCTACAAATATTTCATATATTTGCATATTACATAATATGTATCATATATCCATATATGTTTCTATTAATTAGTCTGCTGAATAATATACTAATACCAAAAATTTTAAATGATTGTACTTCTAAACATATAGTGAAATATCTTGAAGGTTAATCCATAGCCTTTTGTTGTTTATATAAGTATTTGGCATTTCTTAAATGAATATTATTTTATAAATTTATTGAACTGTTTTTTTCTAGATACAATGCTAAGAAAGAAAAACAATGTTGCTTTTAAATGGATTCACAAAAAGGTTATAGAATAATTTAGCTAAATTAGTAGAATTTATATTTATAGGGTTTATCATTTTAGCTTCCTAAAAGTTTGATTTTTTTAATATATTCAAATCTTTTTTTAATATCATTCAAGATATAAATATCTTGAAAGAATTGAAAATTCTTTATATTAACTTGTAGTAGAACAAGAATAAAATAAATAATAACACTTATTCCTAGAGTTCTTTTAGGTGGAAGAAAGAAGACTATATATTGGAGTGGGACATAGTTGTACTGGAAATTTCACCATGCATTTTTTAACCACTATTATGTGCAACCTAACATATAATATAAGGATATGATACACAGACAAATATTAATAATTCAAAACAGGAATGATGTATTCCATAAGAGGAGCTCATACACCAAGTCTAGAGAAGTTATAATTAAGAAAAATCACCCCTTCCTAAGCCTTTAAAAGTATTTAGCCTGTTGGAGACAGAAGTGCTGGTTTGTTGAAAAAAGAAAGAATCCTGAGTCAGGCCATAGAAGTAAAACATTACGTTTGTAATGCATGTAGTCCAGTTTGGTGAATAGATGAAGGAGAATAGCTGAAGACAAGCCTATAAAGATAGGTTAAGGTCAGAATGAAGAACTCTATTCTAGGAGCTGAGAGGATACAGTTTAGTCAGGCTCCCTCGCATTCTTGAGACCCAGGAAATGAGTTCATCATCTCTCCTTGTCATTAGAGTGTGGTACACTCAACTAGCTACCAATCCCTTTCATGAGAAACCACTTTCTTCAGAACTAAAAAAGCCACAGGATGTACAACTCTTATATGCTCTCAGGACAACATGACCTTTTCCTGCTTCTAAATCCAAGTTTGCTCATATCTACACCTTTCATTATAACAAGCTAAATTCTTTTGTATTTTTATCTTCAGAACAGAATTGGCTCTAGGCAAAGTCAGACAAGTCTACCACTAGAATTCAAAAGTTACTATATTCTTCCTCCACATTTTAATTTTACTAGATAAAATTACATTTATTAATGTAGTGATATTGATTACTTTAAAAAACTCTGTTCTAGATGCTCAGGGTTCAAAGTCAATAAAGGAATAGACTGCCATTGGTATTAAAGAAGACTGACAAGTGAACAGTCAGGTACAGTACAATATAATATATGATAGAAAATATTCACACTCTCAGGAGACAGTTCTCCATAGAGTCTTCAGTGTTTCTTCATTTCATGCAAGTAAGGCACTAACCATCATTTTGTTCCAGACTATCTTTCTGTCCTTTTGAAGAATGTCTGTACCATAAATACCCATGCAATGTATAAACACTGTTTCCACTGGTGCAAAGGGAATAATTATTTACTATCGTGTATGGTAAAGACAGTGCCTCCCTCTGCTGCAAAAAATGTTAGGAAGGTTTGTTTGCAGACCATCATAAAAGATGTGGAATCCTCAGTTTGAGATTCCTCAACTGTGATGGAAACCAACTGCATGCACAGCACTCTGACCTCGGCCATTCTGGACCCCTCATCCCTACCCCTGGCCCAGAGACTTGGGATCTAGGGAAACTGGTATAATGATAAAGATTATGTAGTTTAGTACACAATGAGTCATAAAGTCCTTTGTTTCTGATCAGAAGAACTGTGACTTCTGTCTTCATTCATGAAGATGACTGGCTAGTATACAGCATAAAAATCTCAAATTCTATTCAGTCTGTGATATTCACAAGATTGTCTTGGTCTTTATTTAAAGTCAATGTGTGAATATCACCCTAGGTTTGAGTTATTCCATGTATAGCATCTTGAACTCCTTTTAGGAAGTAGAACTTTAATGATCTTCAAGGATTAATGACAGAGGAACAGTAAGATATTACTCAGAGGAGCCCTTTCTAGTTGGTATACATAATACAGACAATAAGTTGTAGAGATACAAAGTTTCAGTTAGGCAAGATGAATAAATTCTAGAGATCTGTTGTACAACATGGTGTCTATAGTTAACAATTCTGTATTGTGCACTTAAAAATTAAGATGGCAGAACTCATATCAAGTGTTCTTACCACAGTAAAAAACAAAAAAACAACAAAAAAAAACAACTTTGGTTTATTGACTAAATAAAAACACATTTCATGATCAGGTACTACTACAGTAAAAAATACTGAGAATAGGACTGTCACCTTGCTAATGAAAAAAAATAAGGTCATAGATTCAATTAGCAAGAGACTTTCTCTTCAGAAAAATATTTTATTTGTGTTATTTTAAAAGAAAGGATAAAAAATAGTCTGGATAAGCCAGATCAAATTAATTTTCACTAAAAGAAGGTATCACCTTTGGCTTAAAGTCAAGAGCAGCAATAGAATGAAAAAGAGAAAAATCCCCAGTTTATATAAGAAGGCATTCTGAGTGGAGTCTGTTCATATAATTGTTTTTAATGTGCTTACTTAACAGAAAGCTTATGAAAATCTCATTAGCTATTCTTGCTTCAAGAAACAATTTTGTAAATATATCTCATTATAAAACCCCATAGTTATTTTCATATGTATGGAATATAATATATACATATCAGTATGATGTTTTCCATTACTTGATTGTTGGAAAGCATTAGAATATTTAATAGTTTGATTGTTTTCACTCTTGGATACCATCTGATATTTAGAATGTGATGTCATGAGGCTGATGTCGTGAGGGTATGTACCAGAATAGTTTTGTTTATAATTTGTGAATCAAAGTACACAGAGGCATGTCAGTTAGTGGGTAATACAACAGCAGGTAAAGAGAATAAACATAGAAGAGTATTTAGCATTGAGGTACTGGTTGGTTAAAAAAAAAAAAAAAGCTGCCTTGAATCCTGCAAGAGAGTGAGATTTGAAGTAAGGGAAGTTGAAGAGGAAACAGAGTTTCCAATACTAGCAACAAGCATACTGATGTTAAAACAATAGAAAATACACTTCTCATTAGTACAAGTAGGGAATCAAGGCACTGTATAAAAGAGGACTGCATAACACAGGGACTTAGTTACTGATAATGAGGCACAAGGCTGAAACTTGTACACAGGGATTCACCTTCCATATGTGAAGCCCAGTATAGGACTGGATCAAGCAGTAAGGCTCAGCTAAAACTCAGCTACCAATTTGTCTCATGAAAACTAATACAATTCCATTTGTGAATAGATTGTTTATTTTGATTTTAGGTTTGGAATTAAATTACAGGAAGAATAATGCATAGAGGATATTATATATTTTTGATGCAAGTAATTTAATCATAATATTTTATGAAAATAAAATATTTAAAAGCTGCATAAGAAGCTGTTATAAGAAACGCATGCTATATATTGTTCCTTTTAATTTACATTTTATTTTATCTTCCTAAACATATGTACTTGGTACTGGTTTACATGATGATCTACTGTTTACAGTTGTCTGCTCTGCAGTCTAGGATTTTATTCCCAAACCCATAACAAAAATGTATTTTGCATCTAGTAATTTTGTAGATATTCAAAAGAGGGAAAAGATTACCATCAGCACACTGGAAATTTCAAGAAATATCTTGATGCCAAATGGAGTTTGGTATAAAAGAATTTTTAAAATATAATAAATGGAGAAAATTTCTGCCTAAAATATACTTAGAAAAAAAGGATGTTACTCAAGTAAGCAGAACAAATTTAATTATAGACAACAAACTAAAAGTACAGGTAGGGAACTTATTGCATTCATCACTGTAAATAAGTGCAGGAAAATATTCATGGAAGTTGAACTGTTGATCAAATCTCCTTCTCCACTTTGGGTTGAGCCACAGGCAGCCCAAATGTATATACATAAACTACATTTGTTAATATGGTCACTGATGTGAGACAGGCAAGGAGAGATTCCAGATGGTTGCTGATCCCCAGTAAAGAAAGGAGACGGGCTCAACCATATCATATATATATATATATTTTTCTTCTACCATTTTACTGTATATTTGATCCCATCTATTTCCTCTTATCTTAGGAATTAAACTTTCTGATCATCAATTGATGCTTTTTTAAACTACTATTGATACTGATTTAATTACATTAGGCATGAGAATAAAATCAATAAAATCTGTGCTGTCATTTCACTATTTTAATGGAAACCATTAAATGACTATTAAAATTTGTTTAAGAAGTTTGAAGCAGTAGCTCTCCAGCTAGAATTCAAAACATAATTATAAAAACACGTCTTAAGGAATTTTATGCTGTTAAAACACTGGAAACAGTGGTATTTATAGTTTGTAGCTTGATTCAGAAAGATGAAATATCAGTTGACTATATCTATGTGGGCTTTCTCTTTTGCCTCATTGATTGACTGTCTACTACACTGTCTTGATTACTGTAACTTTGTAATAAAGTCTTTAAAATCTTGAAATTGGGTATAGTGTCAGTCCACCAACTTTGCTCTTCAGTAGTGTGTTGGCTATTCTGGGTCTTTTGCCTCTACACAGAAATTTAAGAATAAGTTTGTCAATATTCACAAAATAACTTGCTGGGATTTCAATTGAGATTGCATTGAATCTAAAGATCAAATTGGGAAGAACTGACATTTTGAAAATAATGAGTCTTCCTGTCCAAGAATATAGGATATCTCTCCATTTATTTAATTTTTTGATTATGTTCATCAGCATTCCATAGTTTTCCTCATATAAATCTTACATATATTTTATTAAATTTATCCTCAAGTGCTTTATTTTTTTTGGATGCTAATATAAATGATATTGTTTTAATTTCAGATTTCATATGTTAATTGCTGGTATATAGGAAAGAAACTGCTTTTTTGTGTTAACTATGTGTTCTGCTATCTTGCGATAGTCACTATTAATTTCAGTTTTTTAATCAATTATTTCATATTTCCTATACAGACAATCATGTCATCTGTGAATAAAAACGGTTTTATGCCTTCTTTTCAAATCTGTACATTTTATTTCTTTCTTGTGCCTTATTGCATTAGAAAAGACTCCCAGTACAATGCTGAATAGGAGCAGTGAGAGTACATCTTTGCCCTGTATCTGATCTTCATAAGAAAGCTTTGACTTTCTTATCAGTAAGTATACTCGCTTTAGGGTTTTTGTAGATTTTTTTTTCTAAACTGAGAAAATTCCCCTTTATTTTTAGTTTATGAGAGTTTTTGTCATGAATGACTGGATTTTGTTAAAGGCTTTCTCTGCATCTATTGATATGATCATGTGTTTTTTCTTTTTCAGTGTGTTGATGTGATGGATTACATTACTTGCTTTTCAAATGCTGAAACTGATTTGCATACCTATGATAAATCCCTCTTGATTGTGCTGTTTAATTCTTTTTTATACATTTTGAATTGATCTGCTAATATTTTGTTGAGGATTTTTGCATCTCTGTTTATTAGAGATATTAGTCTGTAGTTTTTGTAATGTCTTTGTCGAGTTTTGGTTTTAGGGTAATGCTGGTCTCATGGAATGAATTATTTATATTCTCTCTACTTCTATACTCTGAAAGAGATAAACTGACCCTTTTCAATCATTACAAAATGAGCCTCACATTCTCTGGTTATATTCTTTCTTAACTCTAATTTTCTGTTATTAATGGAGCTTCACAAGTTTCTCAAGCATGATTTTTATCTTTTTCATCCTTTTACTTTCAAAAGCTCTTTGATATTTTAAAATCCTGTTTTTTCATTCAATATAAAAATCTTCTGGAAATATTACCTTATAATTGGAGATCATCCACTAAAATTTAACATAATTATCAATATATGTATGTTTATTATGTTAATTTTGTTTACTAGTTGTCCCCTATGTTTTTTTTTTTTTGGTTGAGTTATTTTTTTTCACATCTTTATTGGAGTATAATTGCTTTACATTGTTGCATTAGTTTCTGCTGTATAACAAAGTGAATCAGCTATATGTAGACTTATATCCCCACACCTCTCCTTCTTGTGTCTCCCTCCCACACTCCCTATCCCACCCCTCTAGGTGGTCACAAAGCACTGAGCTGATATTCCTGTGCTATGCGGCTGCTTCCCAATAGCTATCTATTTCATATTTGGTACATGTCAATGCCACTCTCTCATTTCGTCTCAGCTTACCCTTCCCCCTCCCCTTGTCCTTAAGTCAATTTTCTATGTCTGCATCTTTATTCCTGTCCTGCCCCTAGGTTCATCAGGTTTTTTGGGTTTTTTTTAGATTCCATATATATATAATAGTATATCTTATTTGTTTTTCTCTTTCTGACATACTTAATTCTGTATGACACACCCTAGGTGCATCCACCTCACTACAAATAACCCAATTTCGTTTCTTTTTATGGCTGAGTAATATTCCAATGAATATATGCACCACATCTTCTTTACCCATTCATCGGTCGATGGACACTTAGGTTGCTTCCATGTCTTGGCTACTGTAAATAGTGTTGCAATGAATATTGTAGTACATGACTCTTTCTGAATTATGGTTTCTAAGGGTATATGCCCAGCAGTGGGATTTCTGGGTCATACGGTAGTTCTATTTTTAGTTTTTTAAGGAACCTCTATACTGCTCTCCATAGTGACTGTATCAATTTACATTCCCACCAATAGTGCAAGAGGGTTCACTTTTCTCCACACCCTCTCCAGCATTTATGGTTTGTAGATTTTTTGATGATGGCCATTCTGACCAGTGTGAGATGATATCTCACTGTAGTTTTGATTTGCATTTCACTAATGATTAGTGATGATGAGCATCCTTTCATGTGTTTGTTGGCCATATGTATATCTTCTTTGGAGAAATGTCTATTTCAGTCTTCTGCCCATTTTTGGATTGGGTTGTTTGTTTTTTTGATATTGAGCTGCATGAGCAGCTTGTATATTTTGGAGATTAATCCTTTATCAGTTGCTTCCTTTGAAAATGATTTCTCCCATTCTGAGGGTTGTCTTTTTGTCTTGTTTATGGTCTCCTTTGCTGTGCAAAAGCTTTTAAGTTTCATTAGGTCCCATTTGTTTATTTTTGGTTTTATTTCCATCTCTGTAGGAGGTGGGTCAAGAAGGATCTTAATGTGATTTATGTCATAGAGTGTTCTGCCGATGTTTTCCTCTAAGAGTTTGATAGTGTCTGGCCTTACATTTAGGTCTTTAATCCATTTTGAGTTTATTTTTGTGTATGCTGTTAGGGAGTGTTCTAACTTCATTCTTTTATATGTAGCTGTCCAGTTTTCCCAGCACCACTTACTGAAGAGGCTGTCTTTTCTCCATTGTATATTCTTGCCTCCTTTATCAAAGATAAGGTGACCACATGTGTGTGGGTTTATCTCTGGGCTTTCTATCCTGTTCCATTTATCTATATTTCTGTTTTTGTACCAGTACCATAATGTCTTCATTACTGTAGCTTTGTAGTATAGTCTGAAGTCAGGTAGACTGATTCCTCCAGCTCCGTTTTGCTTTCTCAAGATTGCTTTGGCTATTCGGGGTCTTCTGTGTTTCCATACAAATTGCCAAATTTTTTGTTCTAGTCCTGTGAAAAATGACATTGGTAGTTTGATAGGGATTACATTGAATCTGTAGATTGCTTTGGGTAGTTTAGTCATTTTCACAATATTGATTCTTCCAATCCAAGAACATGGTATATCTCTCCATGTGTTTGTATCATCTTTAATTACTTTCATCAGTATCTTATAGTTTTCTACATACAGGTCTTTTGTCTCCTTTGGTAGGTTTATTCCTAGGTATTTTATTCTTTTTGTTGCAGTGGTAAATGAGAGTGTTTCCTTAATTTCTCTTTCAGATTTTTCATCATTAGTGTATAGGAATGCAAGAGATTTTTGTGCATTAATTTTGTATCCTGAAACTTTACCAAATTCATTGATTAGCTCTAGTAGTTTTCTGGTAGCATCTTTAGGATTCTCTAAGTATGGTATCATGTCATCTGCAAACAGTAACAGCTTTATTTCTTCTTTTCCGATTTGGATTCCATTTATTCCTTTTTCTTTTCTGATTGCTGTGGTTAAAAATTCCAAAAGTATGTTGAATAATAGTGCTGAGAGTGGACAACCTTGTCTTGTTCCAGATCTTAGTGGAAATGGTTTCAGTTTTTCACCACTGAGAACAATGTTGGCTGTGGGTTTGTCACATATGGCCATTATTATGTTGAGGAAAGTTCCCTCTATGTCTACATTCTGGAGAGTTTTTATCATAAATGGGTGTTGAATTTTGTCAAGCTTTTTCTGCATCAATTGAGATGATCACATGGTTTTTCTCCTTCAATTTGTTACTACGGTGTATCACATTGATTGATTTGCATATATTGAAGAATCCTTGCATTCCTGGGATAAACCCCACTTGATCACCGTGTATGATCCATTTAATGTGCTGTTGGATTCTATTTGCTAATACTCTGTTGAGGATTTTTGCATCTAAGTTCATCTCTGATATTGGCCTATAGTTTTCTTTTTTGTGTGTGACATCTTTGTCTGGTTTTGGCATCAGGGTGATGGTGTCCTTGTAGAATGAGTTTGGGAGTGTTCCTCCCTCTGCTATATTTTGGAAGAGTTTGAGAAAGATAAGTGTTAGTTCTTCTCTATATGTTTGATAGAATTTGGCTGCGAAGCCATCTGGTCCAGGACTTTTGTTTGTTGGAAGATTTTTAATCACAGTTTCAATTTCAGTGTTGGTGATTCATGTGTTTATATTTTCTATTTCTTCCTGGTTCAGTCTCTGAAGGTTGTGCTTTTCTAAGAATTTGTCCATTTCTTCCAGTTTGTCCATTTTATTGGCATACAGTTGCTTTGAGTAATCTCTCATGATCCTTTGTATTTCTGCAGTTTCAGTTGTTACTTAACCTTTTTCATTTCTAATTCTGTTGATTTGAGTCTTCTCTGTTTTTTTCTTGATGAGTCTGGCTAATGGTGCATCAATTTTGTTTATCTTCCCAAAGAACCAGGTTTTAGTTTTATTGATCTTTGCTCTCCTTTTTTTCATTTCTTTTTCATTTATTTCTGATCTGATCTTTATGATTTTTTTCCTTCTGCTAACTTTGGGGTTTTTTTGTTCTTCTTTTTCTAATTGCTTTAGGTGTAAAGTTAGGTTGTTTATTGGAGATTTTTCCTGTTTCTTGAGGTAGGATTTTACTGCTATAAACTTCCCTCTTAGAACTGCTTTTGCTGTAACCCATAGATTTTGGATCATCGTGCCTTCATTACCATTTGTTTCTAGGTAAGACCCTGTCAGCCACACAGCTCAGAAGAAAAGGGAGAAAAAAAAAAAGAAAGAAAGAAAAAATAAAATAACATTATTAAAATAAAAAATTTAAAGAAATATATTATTAAAATTTTAAAAAGTAATTAAAAATAAAAGAGAGAAACCAACCCAATAAATAAATTTACCAATGATAACGAGCGCTAAAAACTAAACTAAGATAACCATAAAAATCAGAAACTGGTCAGTCGCATACAGCAAACCCCAAGTCTACAGTTGCTCCCAAAGTCTACTTCCTCAGTTTTGGGATGATTCACTGTCTATTCAGGTATTTCACAGATGCAGGGTACATCAAGTTTACTGTAGGGACTGAATCCACTGCTCCTGAGGCTGCACGGAGAAATTTTCCTTTCTCTTCTTTGTTCCCACAGCTCCTAGGGTTCAGCTTTGGCTTTGTCCCTGGCTCTGCATGTAGGTCATCTTCTGTCATCTGTTCTTTGCCCAGACAGGAGGGGGTCAAAGGAGTGGCTGATTAGGGGGCTCTGACTCATTCAGGCTGGGAGGAGGGAGGGCTACAGAATGCAGGGCGAGCCTGCAGCGGCAGAGGCCAGCGTGACGTTGCAGCAGCCTGAGATGTGCTGTGTGTCCTCCCAGGGAAGTTGTCCATGGATCAGGGAACCCTGGCAGTGGTGGGCTGCACCGGTTCCTGGGAGGGGAGGTGTGGATAGTGACCTGTGCTTGCACACTGGATTCTTGGTGCCTGCAGCAGCAGCCTTCGCGTTTCATACCCATCTCTGGTGTCCTTGCTGATAGCCATGGCTTGCACCCATCTCTGAAGCTAGTTTAGGCAGTGCTCTGAATCTCCTTTCCTTGTGCACCCCAAAACAATTGTCTCTTGACTCTTAGGCGGTTCCAGACTTTTTCCCGGACTCCCTCCTGTTTAGCTGTGGCCCACATTAACCAACTTCTTCACCAGGAATTTTTTCAGTATATTTAACATTCTACTATCACTATGAATTTTTCACAACAGAGATAGAGCATGTATCTCCCAAACTTATTTGCAACAGAAACCTTTTTTGGGGTCCTCCTGAGAAATTAGCATTTCACAGAACAGACTTCAGGTAATGTCTATATACAGAATCTTCAAAGCAGCCCAAGCCGATGCTCTTAGCCAATCTCCGTCAACCATCCCCTATGTTCTTAATCCACGGTTTCTCTTTTTTGTCTTCTTTTATTATCAAACATTTGTAGTATTTTATTCTCTTACAACTAAAGGCTTAAAAAAAATCTTTACTGTTTTCCTTTTTCTTAGGATTGCCCTAAGGATTATACTACATCTCCTTAGATTATCACAATATACACTGAATTAATATTATGTCACTTCACATATAATGTGACAACTTTACAACAGTTACCTCTATTCACTTCTCATATTCTTTGTGTTCTTTTGTCATATATTTACTTCTATAATTGCTACATACTCTAAAATGAATATTTACCATTTTCTTTAACAGTACATTGACTTTAAATAATGTATTTTTTCATTAACAGTAAATTGACATCAAAGAGTATATTAAAGGAAAGAAAAGCAGTCTTTATTCATGCCAACATATTTACAACACTTGCAAAATGAAGATAATGTCTACCTCATGAAGTGTTATAAAGTTTAAATATATAATAGATAAGTGATTTAGAAATTAATTTCTTATAGAAGTAGTGCTCAAACAAAGATAGCTACTAACAATATAATTCCTATTTATAATAAAAGAATTAACTTATATTAAATAGTTCCCTAGTTTCTGCAAAGATAATTGCAAGCACTACGTCTAGAACTATCTGTGCTATGATATGGTCTCTATCTGCTTACTACTCACTTACTTCTGAAAATTCATAATATTGTGTCCAAAAATAGACTATCAGCTACTTTCTGAAAACAATCTTAGTTTTTCCATCATAATATTTTCATTCACATTGTCTGCTAATTAGCACGCTCTTTCTCTCACCTCTGTAATGTACATTTTCCCTCACTTCTCACCTAATATGTATCCAACCTAATGAAGCTTTATTCCTAATGATTTCCTTTAGAGTAAATTTCCTCATTCAGGTGAGCTCTATTTTTATCACTTGAAGTAGTAGTAGAAAATCCAGGGAAGCTCACTATGGAAGCTATTCTGTCAAGATTCTATCAGAAAATTCTTCAATAAATGGTTTGGAATGGCAGAGGTAAGTTTTAGTTCTCTGAGTTTTTATTTCAGAGATAGGAAATACTGCTTATGAGTCAGTTTATTCTTCAAATTTTTATAAATATGTTTAGTGACTGTGATGGTCATTTTTGTTATTTTAGTTGTTCATTTTCAAGCTTTCCTAAATACTGTATATTCAATATATACAGAACTCTGGACCTCATCTTATGTACTAGGAAAACATTGAGCATATTACTCTGAACAGGGAAATTCTGGAGCCTGATGTTTAGGAAGATTGATTAAATTTTTACTATTACTTGATATTATATAAAGGACAGCTTATTAATTCAATTTTATAGAAATTTATCAATATGAAATACACATTATACACAGGGAAACATATTTGAGAAGACCCTTTCATTTGTGATGAATTTTGAATAATTTTAAGCAGGATAAGGATAGGATTACTGTCCAAATATACTAATATTTAAACAATATAAAGAGATCTACTAATTTTTCTAACTCCTAATACACTTACAGACAATCATAAATTTTAAGCCTCAAGTGCCAGTGTAAATGATTAATTTAGCAATATGGGATAACCAGGGTGGGAGGTAGGTAGAAATCAGTAATTCTAAGCAGACTGAAAGGAGATAATAGATGGAAGGGTAAGGACCTCCAGTTATAGGAACTGCTGAAACATCAACAGCATCCATCAATTATTTATACAGGACCCATAATGAACTGTGAAAGATGCTGAAGATAGGGAGATCAGAAACATCCACTGGCTTCAAGAAGTTTAGAAAATGCATACAAGTACACAAACAATTACAAATCCTGAAGAGGGATGGCAAGCTCAGGTCTTGGCATCAACAAAGCAGCTAGTTAAAGGTAAGATTTACCAGTGCTAAAATTGTGATAAACTTGAACCTTGGTCCCTGCTGTCTGTAATCAGAATCCCTTCCCTCTCAATATCTGTAAGATCCATTCCCTCTGCTTCTTCAAGTCTTGTGCAAATTATGTCCTCAATGAAACCTCTGTCCGTGTTGTTGAAAATATAACTAATATACTATCTATCCTTCTGCAGATCTCTCCACTCTTCTCTCCTGCTTTATTTTTCTTGAATGCAACTATAACTATTGGTTTTAATAGATACTGAGCTTATTTACTTACTGGTTTGTCTCCACTTGTTAGCTCCATAAATACAAGGACTATTTTTTTCCCATTTTTTTCCTGCAACCCCTGTTACAGAATAGGTGCTCAGTAAATATTTGCTGCTCTTTACTGAATTTGCATAATTAGTTATTTATAATACTCAATTCCACAGTTCCTAGTATAAGATATAATATGTGGTCTTGACAGGATGACAATTATTTTGATTGCATTTATAGCCCAAAGCTATCTAAAAATTACCTCTTTTTCTTTCATTTCATCTTTTGTGTATTCCTTTGACAAAATCTTAAAACATGGGTATCAAAGACTTCATTTGGTGCTTTTCGTTCTCAGAATAGCCAATTTCTCTTGTTGCAGTCAGTCACATCAATTTTTCTAGGAATAAATTCTGCTCTCTTAAATTCTTTGTGGAAATTAACAGGGTCTATTTTATAACTGAGAGTATTGTAAAGCCTCAAAATTACACCAATCATAAAAATTCAGGCACAGGGCTTCCCTTGGCCATGGGCTTCCCTGGTGGTGCAGTGGTTGAGAGTCCGCCTGCCGATGCAGGGGACGCAGGTTTGTGTCCCGATCTGGGAAGATCCCACATGCCGCGGAGCGCCTGGGCCCGTGAGCCATGGCCGCTGAGCCTGCGCGTCCGGAGCCTATGCCCCGCAATGGGAGAGGCCACAGCAGTGAGAGGCCCGCGTACTGCAAAAAAAAAAAAAAAAAAAATTCAGTCACAATGAGTATATACAAAGTTTAGAACACACTGGAGAAAAGATAAAAATAATATTCTCTAGTGAAGAAATATTGGTAAGTTCTAAGACAATCTAACAGGCACACAGAGTAATGATCAATTGCACATGGCCTCTCTCAACATTAGGTAAATGGTCAGGCTTTCCCAAATCATTTTCTTTGATATAATATTTAATAAAGAAAGTATCTTTACAAATATGTTTCACTGCCAGGAGCAGATTAGTCTATATTTCATTTTGCATTTAAAATTTCAGTATTCTTCCTGTCAAGAAAGGACTCCTGAAATACAACTGGCTTCAGAATCAACAAAAACTTGGCTCATCCTAGATAGCCAGAGTTAGTATTACTAAAGTTTTCTCCCAGTCCCAAAGAGCAATTAATGTTAATGAGGTTACATTAGGTTTATCAGATAGCATCCCATCAAACATGACCAGGAACTACTCTCCTACACTCCAAAGAATTTCATCAGGCTATACATCTCAAATGATCTTGCTTTTTACCCTTTCTAACCTACTTGCTTTTCCTACTGCCTTTGACACTGTATGTGTGCTTTTATCTCTTGTCTGCATAACTGCCTATCCTATCCCTTAATATCAATGTTTGGATTGAACTGTGTTTGATTATTGATCTCAGATGTGTTCCTGAAAACTGTTTTTGAGATTTTTGTTGGGTTTTTTTTCTGCTTTATTGAGATATAAATGACATATAGTGTAAGCTTAAGGTGTATACATATTGATTTGATACACATATTTTGCCAAATTATTACCATCATAGAATTAGCTAATACCTCCATCACCTCATATAATACCTTTTTGTGTATGCTAAGAACACTTAAGATCTACTCTCTTAGCAACTTTCAAGTATTTAATACAATATTATTAACCATAATCACCATGCTGTATATAACATTCCCAGAACTTACTGTCTTATCAGTGGAAGTTTGTATGCTTTGACTAAAATCTCTCCATGTACCCCACCCTCCGCCTCTGGTAACCACCATTCTACTCTTTCTATGAGTTTGGCTCTTTTTGGATTCCACATATAAATGATACCATACAGTATCTGTCTCTCTCTGTCTGTCTGATTTTGTAATGCCGTCAAGGTCCATACATATTGTCACAAAGGGCAGGGTTTCCTTTTTCTCATGGCTAAATAATATTCCATTGTATTCTAGAGTGTTAAATTAGATAATGTTTAGCATATCCACAGAGTTGTGCCACCATCACCACAATAGATATTAGAATATTTTCTTTAGCCCAACATTGGTAAACTTTTTATTGAATCTTTGGCTATGTTTCCTTGACTACAGTTTTCAAAAAAAAGTGAAAATTAAATGGCTTTTTAATGTTTCAAATGTATTTCTCCATTTGTGATTAGTTTATTGTGGTTAGTATATATTTATTTATAAATGAAATTTAAAAGATGATATTGTTATTATCTTCAAGAAAGTTAAAAATACCAACAAAAGTAAACCTGAAAAAAGTATTTACTGAGTACTTTTCATTTTTCTAATATCCATTTGCTAAGGACATAAAAGGCAGAAATATGAGAAAAAGTAACTTATCAAGAAAATTTCTAATTTATCAAATGAAACCACTTGAATAATATATATGTATGCATGACCTCAGAATTGGGACTAAATTAGTCAAGAAAGCTTTCTTTCAGTAGGTAAAATTTCGATTGGAACTCTTTTTAAAATTGTGGTAAAGACACAACATGAGAACAACCCCCTTAAATTTTTAAGTGCACAATGCAGTATTGTTAACTATAAGCATAATATTGTACACTGGATCTCTAGAACGTATTTATCTTGTATAATGAAAGCTGGGTTTTAAGATATAACCTTATAAAAAAGAAGTACAGAAGACAAATCGTGTATTGAGTGAGACATATTAGGAAGGTGGATGTTATAGCTCAAGAAAGTCATGGCTCAACATTACTCCATAAGACTTCAATATTTTTTTTGATCTTTCCCTTGCTTATCATCTGTATTATTATTAAGTGTTTTGAGCTTTAATCTACTAACACTTTGATAACAGGTTTTTCCTCTCTTTTCATATGTGCTTTAGGATCCCAAATCCTTTAGTTTCCTATTATATAATAATATTAGAAAAAAATGTGAGCAAATTCAGGCTTTCAAAATAAATTTAAAAATAATAATGCAAGAAGTGATAAATATATCTACATATAAATTTTTCTGTGAAACATCTTCTGCATAAAAATACGTAAAACCCATGGAATTTGTGAAGGACTCACAAAGTAAAATATGCTTCATATTCTATTCTTAATAACACTAATTACATTAGCAAAGAAGGAATGTTAAAAATAAATATAAGCACAAGTAAGTGTGAGGTAGCATTCTGAATATACAGTTTGAGAAAAGTCGATGGTAATTTGATATATATAACTCAAAGATAGGGCCTGGAAGATATACTGCAACATGGATTACTCATATGGCTGACAAGTTAGTGATATCACAACAGAGAGGAAGTAAAATCTGCCATTACTAAGAATTGGGATAGAAAACTGTCCTGGCATCACTTTTGCCATATTTCATTGGTCAAGAAAGTACCTTGACCACCCAGATTTCAAAGTGCAAGGTCATAGATGCACATCTTCATGGGAGAAATGTCAACTAATTAGCAGTCATCCTTAATCCACCACAGGAGATAATTATATAAAATGTTCCATAAACACATTAAAATATCAGTTTTGAAATAATTTATTTCCTCATTTATATTGCATTTTCCTTTGAAATATTAATATTTGCATAAATAAAATTATAATGTTATGGTTTTAATGAAATAAAACTATAGAAGTAAAAATGTATGTACCTGGGCACCATAAGTAGTCAATAAGTACTTGATAACATATTCCTAAACAACACTACTTATTACCTATTTTCCAAAGCAGTATTTAGAAGATAAATATCTTCTAAATACTGAATATTGTTGGACCTTGAGGAGGACTCCTATGGGCTATGAAAAAGTATTTTAAAAAATTCTTACATAATGGGACACCTGATCTCCTTAGGTGACTTAATCAGTTGTTCTCAGTGGAACTGGGCGATAAGGCTCTAAGACTTAAATATTTATAGCTGTTCTTAATTTCAATTTATTAATATTTTATTTCATTTTGTGTGAGCATATTGTTTCCTCAGGTCAGATATTAACTCTGTCCTAATTTCTTGATAGTTAGAAACCAATAAAGATTTAATAGGAGGAGCCTGCGGTAAAGTATGCATTTAAATCAGGTGGTGGTATTTTAATATTCTAAAAACTTTCATCTATGTGACAATAAAATTCAATTTCAAAAGTTTTAATGAAAGGAACACATGATTAATCTGCCGGACGTTCATGAATCCCTTAAGTGCTTTTTCCATAAAATAAACTGCCTAATGTTGCCTTTCTCATAGTGTGTTTCCAAAACACTGGTTCTAGAGAATGTTAATAGAACATAATACAACTTAGGGGATTAACAAAAATTTATGTTTTTAAATTTATGGATTTTCTCAGAGCTGTGAATCTTGTAAATCGCATTCTACATTGCCAAACAAATATATAACACACATTTAAAATAAATAAATAAATAAATAAATAAATAAATAAAGCTATTCAAGGAACATCACTGAGGATTGCTGATTCTAGTTTCTCTCTTAGTAAAACAATGCTTTCTCTTTTAGTTTGAAAAAGATTTAATAAAGAGATTTTAATTCTTAAAAACTTATTGAAAATACTAGAGGTCAGGTTCTTGGATTGCTTCTAAGAATGGCTTCCTGCATTACAGAAAAGTAACATGTTAGGAACCTATAATTCACACCACACTCGGAACACTTAGCTGAATAATATATGGTAGTGCTGGGACTCCTGTATCAGTATAAGCAAAGCCCAAGAAGCTGGCATCACTACCGTGTTCATATGCATAACTGGTAAACAGACACTAATTCTGAACTCTCCCTCCTGCATAATTGCTTTTTGAGGCCCACAAGGCTGAGGATTGCATATTGGTGTATAAGGATTTCTGTTTCTTTTTAGTTCAACTAAGAGCGTGTCTAATTGAATCCAATTTCAATACAATAGCCATAGGCATTTTGAGGTAATGTAAAGTAATTTGCTAAACTCTTCATTATGTAAACATGTGGAAATAGATGCTGAACAGTATAGCTTCAAAATCATTTTACGTTAGAGTACTAAGGAATTGCATCATTGTCTCATTGCCTCCGGGACTGCTAATAAGACATCTTCTGTTGGTTTGACTTATTGCAGCTAAATTTTGTGGCATTGCGTAGAATAATTCTATTACTGTTGCCCCACTCGCAACTACTATTGCTACAGAATTATTTGTATTTACTCTTTGACCTTGATGTTCTGAAATGTAGAAAACAGAAAGTTTTTTTTTTCATCATTCTTGCCCCACATTTAATTTGCCTTTTTATTTTAACTGATGTTGGAGTGGAAATGGTAAGCTGCTAATCTCAATCTTCTTCTATTGTGCCTTCTCTAAATCAGAGCCTAAATAGCTATCATAATATTTGCAGGTTTTTTCTGAAGTCATGATTTTAAATGGAAATTAATTTGTGCAAATTAATCTGAAATTAAATGCAATTGTTCAAAATTTGGAGGGTGGAAATGAAGAAATCATCTTCCTGTTGCTTTGGTTTGGTTCTGAAAAGTGAGATTTTGGACACTGCGTTTTCTGCATCTGCATTCTGGTAACTAGACATTAGATTTGTGACTACTGAAAGGCAGATGCAGCCACAGCAAAACTTTCCTAAATCTTGGTTGACAGCACTTGTAGTGTGTTCTTAAATCAAGAACTTCAACTATAACCTTTTTTCCCACCTACCTCTTTGTGAAAAAAGCAACAGCTCTCTTATTGGGTCATTTCTATAGTTTTGTTCTGAGAATCATTCTTGGAGATAAATCTAGAGTCCACTGTTCCATCCATTGAGAATGATTCTGTCAACACTAAACTGAATGTATTAAGCATATGGGGGACTTAAAATAGCTTTAAATGATTTCCATTTCTTAGAATTGCATTGTTGCAACCAAATATTTTCAGGCAGCAGACCCTCAAAATTGTATAAAAAGGAATTGGTTATCTATTTAGTTTTGAGAGCAATGAAAATCTGATTATCAAAGTCAAATAGGACTCTGGACCTGAATAGGCAAAAGAGGTCCTTAAATTAACATATGGGATTATCCAAAATAAAGTGTTGTAGAATGCAAACTTGGTAGATGGAGTAGGTGTTGAGATAACCCCTTAAAATGAAAATGAGGAAAGCACCATCGTAGAACAGGTGAAGTGTTGGGAAATTTGATGGAATGGGTGCTTTGTCAAGGTAGGGAGTCACTCTGCTTGCAGTGGAATCTATTCTCAGGCAGCTAATCTGACAGATACCAATTCTGCTTGATTAGAAATGCTTGGCCATTTTTTTTTCTATAGCCATTCTGTGGTGCTAAGAATCCAAAACAGAATCCACATTAATTATATACAATTTTAGGAATAAAATATGTAGCATTAATGAATATAGAAGAATATATATCAACCATGAGTTATTTGTGATGAAAAAGTAATATAAGGGCAGGAAATACATAGATTATTACTAAGATATCACAGATCATTATAAAGACAAATGATTTCCCAGTTGATTCTTGTAGAGACAGTGGAAAAGCAGCAGCAATCCCAGTTGAAGAGGAATGCAGTCCATTTATTATATAGGAGAAAGAATAACTGTTGTATTGTCTTTATACCTGTACAAGAAGGCCATGTGTATTACAAACAAACTGAACAATACAATTATTAAAGGAAATATGGCATTACTATCACATAATGCCCAGAGTGCAGAATTGATACTCTACAAACTACAAGCCAAGATATTCACTTTTCTGACTAACACCAATCAGGTCACTAGCTCATTCAGGTTCCAGGTCCCTTTCACCTCCTGCCTTATTTCCTCAAAACAAATTAAGACTGTTCAGATACTTTGAAGGTTTTCAGGCTGCACTGCTGTCAATATTGAGGAGGGGCACTGTTTCAGGGTGTAGTGACATTTTAGCAGAAAAAAGGCTAATTTGTCAAACACTCCCTCTTAGATGTTGCAAAACTTATTTCCTAGTGGCTCCAAGGAACAAAATATAATAACAACAATTTTTAAGAATTACATGTTCATATTTTATTAATCATTCATTAACACAACATAGCAAATGGACATAATAAGAATAGATCTGGAAAGAACCATATTTCAAAAAGATACACATATCCCAATGTTCACTGCAGCACTATTTACAATAGCCAAGACAGGGAAGAAACCTAAACGGCCATCAACAGATGAATGGATAAAGAAAATGTGATACATATATATCCACAATGGAATATTACTCATCCATAAAAAAGAATGAAATAATGCCATTTGCAGCAACATGGATGGATCTAGAGATTATCATACTAAGTGAAGTAAGCAGACAGAAAAAGACAAATATCATATGATATGCTTATATGTGAAATCTAAAAAAGAAAACAAAACATACAAATGAACTTATATACAAAACAGAAAGAGACCCACAGATATAGAAAACAAACTTATGGTTACACCAAAGGGGAAGGGAAGGAGGGATAAATTAGGAGTTTGGGGTCAACATATACACACTACTGTATATAAAATATATAACCAACAAGGACCTACTGTATAGCACAGGGAACTATACTCAATATTTTGTAACAACCTATAAGGGAAAAGAATCTGGAAAAAAAAAATATGTCTGTATAACTGAATAACTTTGCTGTACACCTGAAACTAACACAGCATTGTAAATCAACTACAACAACAAAAAAGAAGAAGAATAAAATTTAATGTTTTTGTCAACTTTCACTCATATTAAAATTCCATTTGTGCTCTTCTTCAGGTCCTGCAGCTATTAGGGGTAGCTCTGAATCACTGTCACCTTTATAGACACGCTAGATATTAAGGCATATCTGGCTTCCCATTATACTTTTATTGGCTACTCACCCATAGCAAGGTTCTAAATCTTGTCCTACACTAAATAATTACATGTATAGAACACTACTTACAAATACAGAATACATATAGTCATGCATTTTTTTTTTCAAAATAGTGCTATAGTGTACTGCAAATCAAGTCTCATCAGATCTCAAAGGGTTGAAATCATAATTATTATGTCATCTGGCCAAAATAAAATTAGAAATTATCACAAATACAACAATATTTTAAAAGCTCTAATTTTTATAATAAAGCAATATATTTTATATAATTAAATGAGTCAATACAAATTTAAAATATTAGAAAATATTCTGAAATGTTAAGATATTTTAAGATGTAGTCAGAAATTTATTCCATTATTTGTATACATTGAAAAGGAAGAATGTGAAAAATCAATTATCTAGGAATTCATCCCAAGCTATTAGGAAAATAGTAAATTGAATACAAAAGGTAAGAAAGATAAGACAGAAAATAATAATGAGATGTAAAATAGCATATAATAGAGGATGAGCAAAGACAAAAGTCAGTTCTTTAATATGGCTAATTAAAATGATAAACTCTTAGTGAGACTAATCATGAGAAAAAACAGAAGGCATAGATAATAAAATCAGAAATGAAAAAGAAAATATCAGAATAGACCTTTTAGATCGTAAGTCACAATAAATTTGTACTACGAAAGTCTTTATAAACACCTATGAAAATGTTAACAAATTAGAAAAATTCCTAGAAGAAGAGAGCTTATAAAACTGAAGGAGAAATGATGATGAATCACTAATTGCTTGATAAAAGTTGGAAAACCTGAATCTGAATTTTAAATACTTTCTACAAAGTCCAGTGCATACCAGATAGGATCACTAATAAGGCTTGCCAAAAATTTGAGGAATAAATAAAAATCTTAATTTTACAAGTATAACCAGAATATAGAAGAAAACAGTCTATTCCCCTATGCATTTTATGAGACCATCATATCCTTCGTAGTAGAAACTGACAAACACATGATAAGATCAGAAAATTAGAGGCCATTTTTACGCATATAGATGTAAAACCCTAAATGTCAAGCAAAGAACAAAGAAAAGCTGAAAAAGTCATGTAGCAACATATAAAATACCACATATAAACACACAAACACAGACACACACCTGTAAGAAGGTAGGTCTTCAATTACATTTGAAAATCTTTATTAAAAATAATTAACACAATAAAGAAGAATAAAGTATTGGGTCACCTCAACAGATGCAGAAAGGTTTGAAAAACTTCAAAATCTATTTAGGATAAACAATTCTTGGCAAGTTAGAAACAGAAGGAACGTAGGGCTTCCCTGGTGGCGCAGTGGTTGAGGGTCTGCCTGCCAATGCAGGGGACATGGGTTCGTGCCCTGGCCTGGGAAGATCCCACATGCCGCGGAGAGGCTGGGCCCATGAGCCATGGCCGCTAAGCCTGCGCGTCCGGAGTCTGTGCTCCACAGCGGGAGAGGCCACAACAGTGAGAGGCCTACGTACCGCAAAAAAAGAAAAAAAGAAGAAACAGAAGGAACATCCTTAATTTGATAAATGACATTTACAAAACACTGTAATAAACATCATGTCTAGAAAGAACATAAAAAACCCAAAGTTAGCAGAAGGAAAGAAATCATAAAGATCAGATCAGAAATAAATGAAAAAGAAATGAAGGAAACAATAGCAAAGATCAATAAAACTAAACGCTGGTTCTTTGAGAATATAAAATTGATAAACCATTGGCCAGACTCATCAAGAAAAAAAGGGAGAAGACTCAAATCAATAGAATTAGAAATGAAAAAGAAGAAGTAACAACTGTCACTGCAGAAATACAAAGGATCATGAGAGATTACTCAAAGCAACTATATGCCAATAAAATGGACAAACTGGAAGAAATGGACAAATTCTTAGAAAAGCACAACCTTCAGAGACTGAACCAGGAAAAAATAGAAAATATAAACAAACCAATCACAAGCACTGAAATTGAAACTGTGATTAAAAATCTTCCAACAAACAAAAGCCCAGGACCAGAAGCCTTCACAGGTGAATTCTATCAAACATTTAGAGAAAAGCTAACACCTATTCTTCTCAAACTCTTCCAAAATACAGCAGAGGGAGGAACGCTCCCAAACTCATTCTACGAGGCCACCATCACCCTGATAGCAAAACCAGACAAAGATGTCACAAAGAAAGAAAACTACAGGCCAGAATCACTGATGAACATAGACGCAAAAATCCTCAACAAAATACCAGCAAACAGAAGCTAACAGCACATTGAAAGGATCATACACCATGATCAAGTGGGGTTTACCCCAGGAATGCAAGGATTCTTCAATATATGCAAATCAATCAATGTGATACACCATAGTAACAAACTGAAGGAGAAAAACCGTATGATCATCTCAATTAATGCAGAAAGAGCTTTTGACAAAATTCAACACCCATTTATGATAAAACCCTCCAGAATGTATGCATAGAGGGAACTTACCTCAACATAATAAAGGCCATATATGACAAACCCACAGCCAACATCATTCTCAATGGTGAAAAACTGAAAGCACTTCCACTAAGATCAGGAACAAGACAAGGTTGTCCACTCTCACCACTATTATTCAACATACTTTTGGAAGTTTTAGCCATGGCAATCAGAGAATAAAAAGAAATAAATGGAATCCAAATTGGAAAAGAAGAAATAAAGCTATTACTATTTGCAGATGACATGATACTATAGTTAGAGAATCCTAAAGATGCTACCAGAAAACTACTAGAGCTAATCAATGAATTTGGTAAAGTAGCAGGATACAAAATTAATGCACAGAAATCTCTTGCATTCTTACACACTGATGATGAAAAATCTGAAAGAGAAATTAAGGAAACACTCCCATTTACCACTGCAACAAAAAGAATAAAATACCTAGGAATAAACGTACCTAGTGAGACAAAAGACCTGTATGTAGAAAACTAAAAGATACTGATGAAAGTAATTAAAGATCATACAAACACATGGAGAGATATACCATGTTCTTGTATTGGAAGAATCAACATTGTGAAAATACTACCCAAAGCAATCTACAGATTCAATGCAATCCCTATCAAACTACCAATGTCATTTTTCACAGAACTAGAACAAAAAATTTGACAATTTGTATGGAAACACAAAAGACCCCAAATAGCCAAAGCAATCTTGAGAAAGAAAAAGGGAGCTGGAGGAATCAGGCTCCTGGACTTCAGGCTATACTGCAAAGCTACAGTAAACAAGAGAGTATGGTACTGGCACAGAAACAGAAATATAGATCAATGGAACAGGACAGAAAGCCCAGAGATAAACCCATACACATAAGGTCACCTTATTTTTGATAAAGGAGGCAAGAATATAGAATGGAGAAAAGACAACCTCTTCAATAAGTGGTGCTCGGAAAACTGGACAGCTACATGTAAAAGAATGAAATTACAACACTCCCTAACACCACACACAAAAATAAACTCAAAATGGATTAAAGACCTAAATGTAAGGCCAGACACTATCAAACTCTTAGAGGAAAACATAGGCAGAACACTCTATGACATAAATTACAACAAGATCCTTTTTGACCCACCTCCTAGAGAAATGGAAATAAAAACAAAAATAAACAAATGGGACCTAATGAAACTTAAAAGCTTTTGCACAGCAAAGGAAACCATAAACAAGACAAAAAGACAACCCTCAGAATAGGAGAAAATATTTGCAAATGAAGCAACTGACAAATGATTAATCTCCAAAATTTACAAGCAGCTCATGCAGCTCAATATCAAAAAAACAAACAACCCAATCCAAAAATGGGCAGAAGACCTAAATGGACACTTCTCCAAAGAAGATATACAGATTGCCAACAAACACATGAAAGGATGCTCAACATCACTAATCATTAGAGAAATGCAACTCAAGACTACAGTGAGGTATCACCTCACACCAGTCAGAATGGCCATCATCAAAAAATCTACAGTCACTATGGAGAACAGTATGGAGGTTCCTTAAAAAACTAAAAATAGAACTACTATATGACCCAGCAATCCCAATACTGGGCATATACTCTGAGTAAACCATAATTCAAAGAGATTTATGTACCACAATGTTCACTGCAGCTCTATTTACAATAGCCAGGACATGGAATCAACATAAGTGTCCATTGACAGATGAATGGATAAAGAAGATGTGGCACATATATACAATGGAATATTACTCAGCCATAAAACAAAATGAAATTGAGTTGTTTGTAGTAAGGTGGAATGACCTAGAGTGTGTCATACAGAGTTAAATCAGAAAGAGAAAAACAAATACTGTACGATAACACATATATATGGAATCTACAAAAAAAAAGAAAAAATTATGGTTTTGAAGAACCTAGTGGCAGGACAGGAATAAAGACTCAGACATAGAGAATGGACTTGAGGACACAGGGAGGGGGAAGGGTAAGCTGGGACGAAGTGAGAGAGTAGTATGGACATATATACACTACCAAATGTAAAATAGATAGCTAGTGGGAAGCAGCCACATAGTACAGGGAGATCAGCTCAGTGCTTTGTGACCACCTAGAGGGGTGGGATAGGGAGGGTCGGAGGGAGATGCAAAGGGGAAGAGATATGGTGATATATGCATATGTATAGCTGATTCATTTTGTTATAAAGCAGAAACTAACACACCATTGTAAAGCAATTATACTCCAATAAAGATGTTAAAAAAATAAAATAAAATAAACATCATGTCTAATGGAGATTTATTAAAAGCATTCTTTGATCAATACAGGATCGTAATGCCTATAATAGTCACTTTAATTCAGCATTGCATTGGTGGATCTATATAGTGTATTAAACAATGAAAACTAAATAAAATTTATAAAGTTTGGGAAGGGAGACATAAAACTATCATAACGTTCAAGCAAAAATGTCTGGAGAAGTAAATTCCAGACTAGTTACAAATAAATTATTAAACTTAATATGTGAGATGTGTAAGTTTGCTTGATAAAAAGTCAACACAAGCATCACTTGTATGTATGTATACCCTAGAAGTGAAACTAGCATCTTAAAAAGATATAATCTACTATACTTAAGAGATTTTTAAAAATATATCAACTGTATAAAATGAAATCTAATGAAAGATATACAAAACTTTTGATAGTAAAACAATAGCTCATTGAGAGACATTTCTAAAGACCTAAATAAATAATTATATACCTTGTCCACGCTTCAGAAGACTCCATTAATCAAGTTTTCCCAAATTGTTCTAAAGCTTCAATACTGTTCAAAGACCCCGACTTCATTTTTTTTTTAATTTGGAAATTAACCTATCCATAAAATTTACATGGAAAGGCTAAGTGTCATTTATAGCCAAGATCTCTTGAAAAGGTGTAGTAAAACATCACCAAATGTCAATTTGAAAAAAAGTTACAATAGTTAAGGTCATATGGCATTGGAGAATAGGCAAAGAGATCAATGGGTAAAAAATAGAGTCCTGAAACAGACATTCATATGTATGACTACTTGATTAATAACAATGGTGGTTCTGTGGGAGAAAGAGTCTTAAATAAACGGTGCCAAGCCCACTGGATAATTATGTTAAAAACATTAGCTGGATGACTACATCTCTTCACTGGTAAAGTGATCAATCCAGGACAATTGTGGATCTATTTGTATAAGACAAATGTGAAAAATAAACAGATAATTAAATACATATTTAAACAGATATTTTATGACCTTTGTGTCAAAAATCATAAACAAGAGGCATTCAGCTCTAAAGGAAAAATGTCTAAGTTTAACTTTAAAAATTTGAAAGGCATCATTGAAAGTGTGAAGTCACAAAACAGAGGGTTAGAAGATTAGAAGTTGTTTGCAACCATACAGTTGAAAAATAAATCCCCATATCAAAGAAAAAAACAAGAACCCATTAAAAAATTTGAACTCAGAGAAGATATTTAAATGACCACGTTAACACAACCTTATTAATAATCAGTGATTTGCAAGTCAAATCCATAATGTGTTCCATTACATACTCAGTAGAATGCTTAAAATAAAGACTGAAGAGCTCAAGTGCAGATGAGAATGTGGAGCAACTGTAACTCACACTGTTCACTGGTGGAAGCATGAAATGGTTGCGAATCTCTAAAGTTGTCCCCTAAAAATTTGTCATCAATGTGTAGTGATAACCACAGTATAGGTACATATATTTTTTAAAATTCTAATGCTTATGTTATTTATCTTTAGGAAGCAAGATAGAAAAGTAGACTAATAAACCTAATTCTGGTTTACTTTTTTATCTCATGCTAGTAAACAGTGCTCATGTCCAAGAAAATATAAAACAGGTTACATGAAGGTCACTCTTAAAAACTAACATGATTTAATGTATTAAGCAGCAATCTCATTTACAACTTATACATTTTAATACATATTATTGAGGAGTGTTTGTTGCAATGTATTTTATTCTGTTTCAGAATTAAAGAGATTTTTATATTAGATATAAGGACATAATCTGACAGATTCAATTAACAAACTGTAAAACATTCTGTAATATATAATTGCTAGACTACTCTCTCAGTTGTATTAAACAATATCTTTCAATGGGGATGTTTTAAAAAAACTATTTTTATCTTAGATTAGATGAGTGCAATGTACACATAATGTCCCAGACAAAAGTTTTCAAACTGTCATTTGGACCCCTTCTCTATCCCTTCTAAATACATATTTCTTATACGAAAAACTACTTGGCTTTAAATCATTCATGCAGCAGTTAAATAATTATTACCTACTGTATTTCTTTAAGATCACACAGTTGTCAGCTTCTACATTTTTGAAGATGAAGTCTTTAAGGATAACCAGAAAGGAAAGTCATATTACTTCTAAATTTAAGTTCCCTTGAGTTCAATATAATTCTGAGGGACTCTGTATTCTTGTGTAAGTTTAGGGGGTTGCTAAATATTAAAAAAAAGTGAACATTGAATATGCTCCTCCCCCAACATTCCCACTTGAATATTCGAAAATTATACCAATCATAGCAATGAGCTTATCTAGTCACTTTACAGATAATGATAGTGATCTGTTAAGTGAAACACATAAAGTAAGGAGAGAACTATTTTTTTGTTGTTCAAGGGTCCTTACATTAAATCACACAGTGTCCAGTATATGACAAGTGGTTATTAAAATTGTTACATGAATATTAAGGTTCCAATGTAACTAAAATGCTTATATGGCACTTGTTTCTTACTTGATTAATTAAAAACTGTAAAATAATATAGGAAGTATGCACATAACTAGTAGTGATGGTAACATATTTCATATTGCAGGTTTATTTCTATGCTTCATTATGAAATTTGAAATTCATTTACAATTTTCTTTTGAAAGGAATAAATTAAGATTTTGATGTCACTGTACTTTCAAGGACAGCAGCATTATTTTATTTACCATGGTCATGAAATTCTGATCTTTCATGTAAAATTTAGCTACTTTCTGTAAAGAATATCTTATTAGTAAATATGATTTACAAAATGATAGATAAAACATTAAAAATGTTCAAAAGTAAACAACAATTATTTAATATGTGCGATTATAATAGACAGATGTTTAATTTGGGACAGGAAATCAAATGTCTCACTTCTAAAATGTTAGACACATTAATTAGTTTATCGACATATCCAAATGTAATATACTAGCACTGATAACTTGGTAAGATTATGGTATACTTTATAATGTAATTTTAATCAGTAGTTTTGTTTTTTTGGGCTCACATTTTAAAAAAAATTTGGATTGTGTTTTCTAACTAATGTCTAAATCAAGTATATATGAAGTTTTTTTAAAGTAACAATCATTACTGATTTTCTTATTTTGATTATTTTGTGTGTTTAATAATTGTTGGCACAGATGTGATGATAAGTTTACTACACAGACAAAATCTAAAATTCAGGAATCTCGTTATACAAATCTACTGTTTCTAAAGAACAAGAATTTATAAGGAAAAAAAATCTTATGTTTACTGTTGCATTATAAGGGCTATCATATTTTTCTCAGTTTTTAAACATCTGCTGACTGCCTCAAAACTCTTCACAGTGTCTTTGGTACAGGCAGGCTTTGTACATCTATGTAGAATAAATCTATAGGCACAATGTTTGTAGCTTTTAAAAAGTATTAGCAGAAACAAGATGCAGGATTTAGTGTGGGATTTACACTATTGCAACACGGGCACAACTTAGCTGGCAGTGGTTAATTATCAACGTGAGTTTTAATTTTCCAGATGAACTAATAATCCCCCCCTCCCCCAGTCAGAGGGTTAATGATGGATAGAGGAAAAGCTAACAAGTATTCCATTTTAGAGCCGAAAAAAATTATATAGTAATTACTTGGGTAGTAATGTTTGGGTACGCGCTGCTCTTTTACATAATTTGCCAAAGGTTTTCCTGAAAATGCTTGAGTATGGGCATGCAGATAAAGAAATGGGATGAAAGAAATTTGAATTTCTGCTTTCCCAGTGAAAAGAAGAAAGCCACAACAATCCTTGAAGCTGTCCCAAATGTAGATGACTTAAAGACAATTGTTGTTCTGAGGATCATTATTCCTTAAACTGATTTTCTCATCTAAGTTGATCTGTTAGATACAGAATTTATAGTCATAAACCTCAAAAAAAATGCTTGCTTAATTTTTAACAAGTCTTGATTTGTTATTTACTATCTGGTGTAAAATCACTTATTGTCTTCCTGTCTTCACTCTGGCAAGTATTCATAGGACACTATTAGGATTCACTTCAATTTGAAATAGAAAATGGACTTTGCTTTCAAAGAAGTTGACTAGAAATTCTGGAAAACTTCTGAATGGCCATAGAGGAATATGAGGTCTGTGATGCATAGTGTAAAACTTGCACACATATATATCATGTGTTTATCTCTTCAAAATTCTTTTTTTAGCCATACTATTCACAACTTCAAATTGAAGAGCTGAGCTGCTTAACACAGTAGCCGACACTGGTCTGCTTTTCTAAAAAATTGATTTGAATAAATTTATGAATAAATAAAAATGATTATCTATATCGTATCTCCTTAAATATTTGAATTATACCAAATCCATACCTATAATAACTGAATGAAATTGATCAATTATTTTATTATACTTAGTAGCACACTGATTATTTTCATTTGTAAAAAACAAAAAAATCAGCTCTTTGTCCTAATTTGCCTAATATTGGAAAAGTAAAGTTTTTTTTTTAAATAAGATACATAATTTTATTGGACTTTGTAGAATTAGTGATTTGTGAGGTAACTGACATGCCGGTATATTATGAAAATAATTCATATATACTATATAATCCTTCCTCTAAAATTTTATAAAATGATTTAAATAAGCATTAATATTGCATGATAACATCATTTGTTTAGTATAGATAGTTGTGAAATAAATTCTATAATATCATAACTGACATTTTCTTAGTTTATCAAATATTTTATTTCTCAAACGCCAAATTATTGTGAAATCCAATTACTGAAATTCTTGGAAATTATTCTGATATTCTATAACTTTGTATTTCCACCCCTCTTTCTTCTTCATACCATACATGGAACATCTTTGTTTATCAACACCCTTTTTGTGAGTTATCCTGGCCACATTAGCTTCATTTCTGTTCCAAGAACATAAAAGATTTCAACTTCAAATCTGTAGGTCAATTCAGAAGTGAGTTCTAAAGCTTAACATAGGCTACATTTTTAAGAAAAAGAATAAAATATTTTAAATAAAAGAGTAGCTACAGGGACTTTGAGGGGGCCTGTGTAAATGCAAGGTCCTGAAGCTTAAGCTTTATTAGCCTCATGGTATATCTACTTCTGCTATGGGGTCTTTGCTAGGTGATTAGCTCTGCAAGGAGAGATATATCAATATCTATGGCTAAGTATCTCACATCCTTTAGTTATCTGTTCCATCATAACTGTTTCAACAATGCCTACACTATCGTATCGTATTGTATCGTATCCTATCCTATCCTGATCTCTTGGATCCCCTTCACATTTCTCTTTTTCTTTGTTCAATGTTACGTACCTCTTAACATAGTATATAACTAAGTTAGTCATTATGTTTTTTTCTATTCCCCGACCAGAAGGTAAGGTCCACAAGGGCAGGGGTTTTTCTTTATTTGGTTCATTTATGATTGTCAAATGTTTAGATCATTATCTGGCACATGGTAGGTACATAACAAAAATTAGTTAATTAAATGAATGAAGTGACTGCCTTATTTTTCACTAATGATTTCTCAATACAATGCCCATCACTACTTCTCTAAAAACATAAATTACCTTGCTTACTTCCTTTAAAAAATTTAAAAAATGTTTTCCCATTAATGGTTTCTTACCAATGTTAAAATTAATCATCAAATTCTTAATGTGACATGCAAACTCTTCATAATCTGATTCAACACTCTTTGTCCAACTTCTTTCCAAGTCAGCCTTTTAAAAATATCAACACAATAATCCACCCAAACTGCATTTCTACATCATTCAAACCCTCAAACACTTTTGGCTTTGCCTTCACATCCCCTTCACCCCCCATAATCTTCACTCTCTCAATCTCTTCTCTCCTTAAACGCACGTGTGCATACGTGCGTGCACACACACACAACTTTCTTCTTTACTAGATTGTAAGCTTCTTGAGGGAAAAATAGTCATATCTATAACAATAAGTTTAGCATTTAGCATATTGACTGGCACATAGTGAATATTAAACTAGTATTTAGGGAATACAAGAAGTTATCCTACTGTGTAACTAAAAATTCCTATATGAAGTTCTTTCATACAGAGCAAATGAAAAACATTTTTAAAAAGGATTTTCACACACAGAAATCTTAAAACACAATTTCCACTTAGGAAGTGTAAGCTGTACTATAAATAGAAAAAACACAAATATTATAAAAGAATTTCAATCTCTGTATCTTCTTTACTAAGCACATGGTGATAACCCTTAGTCTTTATACAGAAATTATTCTCTCCTTGTCTGCATTATAACATGTTTTTTATTCAGAGTCTACTGACCCCAACATTCCCAGGTGACTGGAAACTGATATCCCAAGGCACATTTACTGAATCTAGACTTTCTGTCACCCATATAATCTTTGTGACCCACACTGCTCACACATGCAGTGGATTAAATGAAATGGAATAAATACATAAGGTGCCTGTACTTGAACAGAAACACATCATGTGTCCTACAGACTGTCCTAACTTTAACCTGGGGAGGCTTCTTTGTGGGGAGAATGGATAGAGGTCTCATCCTTCTATTCTATTGCTAACCATGGTTTTATATTTTTTTTCATTCAAACTAAATCCACCTTGCTATATGACATTGATAAATTTCTCCGAAGTCCTAGTGCATATGGGACCAACCTTGCATGACACTGCAACAGTGGGAACTCAAATAGACTCCTGATGTGAATGTAAATGAGAAAAGCAATTTGTGGTGGAACTTCTATATCTAGTAAAACTGAAGCTCCAAATATATTTTGAGCAACATGGTGCTTAGCTATGTACCCTAGAGAAATGATGTCAGAGTCACAACATGAAAATCCAGTGAAGCGTTGTTTGTAATGACAAAATATTAAAGACATTCAAATTATCCTTGAGATGTTGAATCAATAAATATTCTGAGGTATAATCATACAGGTGTGAAATAGATAATAGAGTTATTGATATAAACATTTATAAATTACACAAGTTTGTAGAGCAGAAAAGTTGCAGAATAATATATACAGTATGCAGCATATGCCTTACAGTGGGTAGCATCTTAGATATAAGGACATAAAAAATACAAATTACAAAAATAATGTTTTTCTAAGCTGAACAGTGAAAATTGACCATAATCTGAAATTCTGTGTCCTTGATGAAGTACCAATTATGATTCCTCTTATGCTCAGGAAATACAGGCTTAAAAAGTCCATACACACTGACAGAGTGGGACGGAGGTGGATTATGTGATCTAAACTTGGCTAATTACAGTCACCAGTAAATTTTTACTAGAGTTATAAGAGAAACTACGGGCCAAATGAGTTTAATAAGCTGGGAACACACAGTTCCTGGACTATTTATGGCAATCATGCCTGTCCCTGAAGGGAGTTTGCCATATATAGAGAGAGGGGTTAATTTTGGTTTTAACATTTTCTTTACTCAGCAAATATTAAACAATATTTCTGGGTTTTAATGCCCTCTTTCAGCATATTTATTCATTCACAAATTGTTGAGAATAGTTAAGTGATCATTTAACATTATTAAATTAATACTGGGATAAGAGCATTTACATTAAAAATATCAAAATCGATAATAAAATTGGAAGTCAAGCCAGTGTGTGATCAGTGAAGAATGGAGAGAAAAATCAAGAAAAAAGATTACAGAACCCCAGTGGTATGCTTAAAAAATTGCTTAACATTTTTTGTCAAAATAATTTAGACACCTATCCAAATTATTTAAAAAATAAATAACAGATGGACTATTCGTTCAACAAAAAATAGAGTATAAATAAGTAGACCTAAACATAGGCAGTTATTTTCTGAAATGGGAAGGAAAGAATTATAAATGGACAAAAAGCAATTTAAATATTTTCCATATCATTAATTCAATGAATGCAGATTAAAACCACTTGATGCTATTTTCTGTATGAGTTTGTAAAAAAATAATAATTTATTATGTTGAATGTTGCAGAGGTTGTGATTAAATGAACATTCTAATGCATTCTTGAAAATGATAAACTTAATTTTAAAGCTTCTTGAGAAAAATTTACTAGGTGCATCCCATAATTTATAATTTTGTATACAATTCTACTGTAATTCTACTTTCAGAAATTTTTAAGATAGCTATCATTGAGATATAGGTATTATTATGTACAGTTATCACAGTGTTATTTTTAATAAAAAAATAAATTCTAAGTGTTCATCTATGATGAATTGACTAAATAATGACATGCAATTTGCAGATTACCATGCATTTATTAAGAGTTTCATTTTTAAATGTGATGAAATATATTTAAGAATTATTGTTTACTGATAATTGCAAGGTCCAAAATATTATATATAGAATTATTCAAAATTTATATTCCTATATGGTGAAAAATATGGAGAGTGACTTTTTTATGTGAAACCTTATTAATGCCATTGATTTTTATTTTTTGAATATTTTCAATGGTGAACATTTATTTCCTTTATATCAGAATGATTCCAAATTCTAAAATAATACAAACAAAATTGTTTAAATTCCTGCAGTTAGGTAGATATAACTATAATGAAGATGATAAGCTGTTCAGATTTCACATTCTTGCAAAAGTTTTCTGTAAAATATTTTCAAGAAAGTGCTTGCAATTAACATGGGATGGCCACTGGAAAATGAAAAACCTAATCAAATTTCTAGAATAACAGTATTTCCTTGTTTTTTGTGAAAGTATCCAGAGGATCCAGTGTTTTGCTTTATAATTGTAATCATACTGTATAATTTACAGTTGGAGCAAAATCATAAATGACATTTTAGCAGAGAAAATATTTTATGTTCTATATTAAGTTCCTACTGATGCTATAAAAAATTCCCACACTTGGTGGCTTAAAAACAATACAAATTTCTTATTGTAGAGCTTTGGTGGTCAGAACCCCAAAACAGGTTTTAGATAAATTAAGCTAAAATTAATCTATCCTCAGGCCTGTGTTCCTTCTGGAAGCTCTAAGATCTGTTTCTTTGCCTTTTCCAGCTTCTAAATCTGTCTGAATTCCTTGACTTGTGGTCCCATGTTACTCTCAGCTGTGCTTCTGTTGTCACTTCTCTTTTCCTTTCCCTGGTTATCACATTGCTTTCTCTCTCTGCTTTCTTCGTGCCATAACGTTCTCTCACTCTGACCCTGATGCTTCTCTTTTATTAGGACCATTATAATTACTTTAGGCTCATGCCAATAATCCAGGATAATTTCCCCATCTCAAAAATCCTTGGGGGCTTCCCTGGTGGCACAGTGGTTGAGAGTTCGCCTGCTGATGCAGGGGACATGGGTTTGTGCCCTGGTCCGGGAAGATCCCACATGCTGCGGAGTGGCTGGGCCCGTAAGCCATGGCCAAAAAAAATCCTTAATTCCATCTGCAAGGCCTCTTTTGCCTTATAAGGTAACATTATCACAAATTCAGGGATAAAGATATGCACAATTTTAGCAGCTATTTTTTAGCCTACCATTGAAGATTAATATTAATTTGTTTTTTTGTTGTTTTTTTTTTTTTTGCGGTACGTGGGCCTCTCACTGTTGTGGCCTCTCCCGTTGCGGAGCACAGGCTCCGGACGCGCAGGCTCAGCGGCCATGGCTCCCAGGCCCAGCCGCTCTGCGGCATGTGGGATCTTCCCAGACCGGGGCACGAACCCGTGTCTCCTGCATCAGCAGGCAGACTCTCAACCACTGCGCCACCAGGGAAGCCCTAGGGAAATATGTTTAAATAAATATGGTTCAACCATGTAATAAATGGTACTTTCATGCTAAGGTACATCAGACTTTCAGGAGGGTAATTTAAGTGTCTGTTGTACAGACAGAAAGGGAATTTGTACCTCTCCCCTCCTCAATTCAAATAAACACTAACAAATGCACACTTAAAAAAGAGGTCCAGTCTCAATCATGACTGATAGCTATTTTCTTGTGTTGCTACATGAGGCAAATTTATTATGTCATTTAGCCTGAAATGATATTTAAGCTAAGTATTTATTGTCAAATGGCAAAACAGTACATAAGTTGTATTCCTTACATGTATTTGCCTGTGATATTTTACATGGGTAGACAATATTTATTTATCAAGGCAACTGGACTTTTTCAGACAGATGAACACAGCATCAAATATGGAGTAAACCATGGATGGTTTCATCTATTTTCAAAGATACGCAGAGAACATTTTCACTACTGCTCTGTCAACCGTTATCTTTACTGACAGTTGATGTGTGGGAAGAAGTACTCTTGGGTATTACTTTCTTTTTTTTTTTTTTTTTTTTTGCGGTACGCGGGCCTCTCACTGCTGTGGCCTCTCCTGCTGCGGAGCACAGGCTCTGGACGCGCAGGCCCAGCAGCCATGGCTCACGGGCCTAGCCGCTCTGCGGCATGTGGGATCCTCCCAGACCGGGGCACGAACCCGCGTCCCCTGCATCGGCAGGCGGACTCCCAACCTCTGCACCACCAGGCAAGCTGGGGTGTTACTTTCTTGATTCATAGCAGGACAGTTAGAGGCTTCTGAAAGATTGGTAGCAATGGAGAAACACAGGAGATATGTTAGTATGATAGATCTGGAATTTGATTAAAAATATTCCAACATCCTTCCACCAGCAGAGATGGTGACATGATGAAGAGTTGAATGACACCATTACTAGACCATGACTAGGTCAACTTACAAGCATAAATATAAATGCACACACATAAGCACAGACAGAGCATGTTTTAGAGTGAAGGGAATTTCGTCATCAGCCCTAATTGCTTTGTTCTTCCAAATCATATATATTACCATAGATTAAGGAATAATAATTTCAATATTAAGAAATTGTACATACTTAAGATAGTAAAAACTAATTAAACCCAGAAGTTCTATAGGATATAGCCCAAGTTTAAAGCTTGACCATCAGTAGATGTATTTCAGATATGGTAATACAATAATGCATATTTTATTAAATCCCCTCATTTTTTCTCATTTTGCTCCATTCAAAGAAATATTATTTTATTCATGAATTTAATAAAAACAATATCCATTTTTATTTTAAGTATATTTTGACACTGTTTTAGACACAATATTTAATGTTATAGATCATCTCTAAGTTTCTATGAGAGAAATAACTCTTGAAAGTTTCACCAGGGAATATAAAAATAATGTATTTCTATATGTAAATGCCTTGAAGTGTGAACATATCTCCTTATTCACCTAACTTATGAAAAAGGATAAGGTCAGTTAATTTTACTTCAGCTATTTGAATATTTAATTTAATTGCTGTAATATTTTATATAAAATAAAAATTGAGTAATAAACACAGAAAACTTTACCTTAGAGAACATTTCAACTAATTAAGTTCCAAAATATGTATGGAATTTTATCTATCTATATAAAATATATATGAATACATGTATATATGTGAATATATGTCCAGGTATGCACACGTTTCTATGTGTGTGTCTGGTACGTATACACATAAACACTAACTCTAACCACCTTCTCATTTACAGTGGTTTCAGAAATTCTCTACACTTTCATATTTTCTTCATCCTTGATTATTTCATTTGCATCTTAATGCCATCAGCTGAACCTGTCTTATAAACTTGTTTGAAATAAGTATCAGAAGGGGTAAATCACTTTAATGAAAGCCATCCTCATTTCTATTTATGGATAACTTGAACTTATATATATATACACACAGATATAAACATGGAAAAATAAAGTGTTAATTTCATAACTTAGTTTACAAGTTATTCTCCAGGGTTCAAATTCCAGGGAGAAAATGTTAGAAATATAGAAATAAATTTTGCCCCTTTTTCATTAAGTTCAACCACAAGGTGCTGATTTCTTGCAAGGTCAACTTAAAAAAATAACACATAGGTAATTATATATCTCTTTTTATAAGAACTTCATTTAGTATGTTGAAATCTTAATTTTATTTCTATAATGCTTGCATTTATTCCCCGTTTATAAGAAAACCACATCACACTGAGACAAGGAATAGTTTATGACTGATTGCTAAATTTAGCATTTAAGCTTACATTTTTGTGCATTAAAGTATAACAGAAAACTGGAATTTTAAAAAAAGCCCGAAGTTGGAGACTACATTTGTCATGCATATTACAAGCAAAGGATTACTCTCAAGAATATGTATCAAACTGCTGTATATCAACAAGAGAAGATCGAACACCTGAAAAGAAAAATGATTGAAGGACATGAAAAGATACTTAAGAGATGATAAAAGTAAAATAAGCAATGAATATAATGAAAAATGCTTAACTTGATAGGAAAAAAAAATTGGGAAAATGCAAATAAAAATCACAGTGAAATACATATGCACATCCATTTCACCGGTAAAAATTAGCAACAGTCTGTAGAACAGGATGCAGAAACACACAATTGCTTACATACTATTTTGAAATTGGTAAAAACATTTGGAAAGCAAATTGAGAAAAATCTGGTATATCTTACTTCTAGTTATATTCTCTGGAGGAAAAGAGGAAGAGAGAATATTTATAGCAGCACTGCTTAAAAGAGCAAAGAAACCAAAAAACATAAATGTCCATCAAATGGAGGATAAATAATTTCAGCTACCTTCATGCATATGGATTGTATATAAGAGGAAGAATGCATTAACTGAAATGAATCTCAGGAAGAATGTTGGATGATAAAACAAGTAGGAAAAGAACACACAGAATGATTCATTTACATATATATATTATAAATCCTATTAAATACTCAAAATTGATTAGGAATACATATATATTTAATAAGTCAATGATTTACATATGAATGATAAACACTAAATTCTGGATCCCAGAATTTGTATGGAATCACAAACCATCTCAAATAGCCAAAGCAATCCTGAAGAAGATAAATATAGCTGGAGGCATCACACATCCTGATTTCAAACTATATTACAAAGCTATAGAAATCAAAACAATATGGTACTGGTATAAAAATAGTCCCATAGACCAATGAGCAGAATCAAGAGCCCAGAAATAAACCCCACATATACAGTTAACAAATAATTTGACAAGAGAACCAAGAATACTTAGTGGGAAAGGAGAGTTCCTTAAATAAATGCTGCTGGGAAAACTGCATAATCACATGCAGAAGATTGAAACTGAATAGCTACCTTACACTACTAACAAAATTAACTCAAAATGGGTTAAAGACTTAAACATAAAACTAAAACCTAAACCTAAAACTCCTAGAAGAAAACAGAAAAAAACCTCCTTGAAATTGGTCTTGATACCACTTTTTTGGATATGACACCAAAAACACAAGCAACAGAAGAAAAAGAAAAGAAAAAAAAGGAGTGGGACTACATCAAACTAAATATGTTCTGCACAGCAAAAGAAAAAAATCGAAGTGAAATGGCAATCTGTGGAATGTGAGAAAAATCTGCAAACCATATTTCTAAAAAGGGGTTGATATCCAAAATATGTAAATAACTCATAAAACTCAACAGCAAAAAAAGCAAAAAATCTGACTAAAAATTGAGCAGAGGAATTGAATAGATATTTTTCTAAAGAGGACATACAAATGGACAACAGGTACATGAAAACATGCTCAACATCACTAATCCTCTGGCAAATGCAAATCAAACCCACAGTGAAATATTACTTCACACCTGTTAGAATGGCTACCATCAAAAAGAGAAGAGATGGGCTTCCCAGGTGGCACAGTGGTTGAGAGTCCACCTGCCGATGCAGGGGACACGGGTTCATGTCCCAGTCCAGGAAGATCCCACATGCCATGGAGCAGCTGGGCCCGTGAGCCATGGCCACTGAGCCTGTGCGTCTGGAGCCTGTGCTCTGCAGCAGTGAGAGGCCCGCGTACCGCAAAAAAAAAAAAAAAAAAAAAAAGAGAAGAGATAACAGCGTTGGCAACGCTGTGAAGGAAGAGAAGCAAATAGTTTCACCCTTATAGGCATCTGTGAATACAACTAAGTGATAATATCAAATCTCTTTCTTTTGGTCATTCACTGGGCACCAAAATAAAATTAGCTTCTACTTTTGGCATTAACCACTTATAGGCTTCCTTTCCAACCTAAATGCTCCCCATATTTCCAATTGTCATAAATTTTTACTCAGACCTAAACTTCCTGCCCAGAGTAAGACCATCAGTTTCAGCCAGAGGACTGACACATCCAGCTAACAGCAATACAAATCTGGCCAACACTTCTCCCTTTGTCCATTCCCAGTCACATGGGATAGATGGAGTAAAACTGGGTAAGAATTACTTTATAAGACTGTCTTATCCATTAAGTAGGAAAGAAGCAGCAACTGTTAATAGTAGTTTAGGCAAATGAGAAGAAAAAATAACCCATCTCACTATTCCCCATGAATTCAGGGAGTAATATTTAGAGATACTGTCATGGTATCATATTTAGAAATTGATCCTTCCACCAGAACTTATAAATGAAACCCAGGTCCTGGCACTACATGAATAGGCAGAAAAAAAGAAAATAAAGGAAAGGAAAAGAAAAGAAAATGGCCCATTTTCTCTAAAATGGTTAAACAACACACACATTAAATTTCAGTATTTATTCATTCAATCCTTTCAGTCTCTTATCACATAGTTTAGTAAGCAAGTATTTCAACTGTCCATTCCAATTTTCAATTAATCTTTTTTATGTATAATAAGATACATGGCAATTTCATTATATGATATTTCTTGGTCCATTATTGTACAATATCAGCCCTAAAATAGGTTCCTTGATTAGATGATAAATATGAGGTCCAAAATGAATAATATTTTCAGCTCTAAACCTCTTACCATGTTAGACATGTGTGCTTCAGTTAATGAATATGCAAATTCAAATCCAGGATGAGTAACTATCCTGATCAAGACTTATCAGCATCCACTTTAAACTATGGTAAAAGGCCAATGTAATCTGCCTGCCAGCTATGGGCTGGTCCAGATTTTGCCAATAGGCAGTGTATGTCTGCTGTTTTTTTTTTTTTTTCTTGTTTACAAAGTTGGGTACGGCAAACTGTTGTGCACCCTGTCCAGCAATCTGGTTAAGTTTCTTCTCTATCCCCAGGACATTTTACTCATTCTGATACAAATGTCTTTGGGTACCCTCTTGAGAGTTGGGCCAAGAAACCTGGCTCTCTATTTACTAAGTGTCAAAAATCCTTTCTCTTTAGTGGTGTCATATATATATGTGTGTGAGTGTGTGTGTGTGTGTGTGTGTGTGTATGATTTATAGATTTGTATATATATGTGTGCTCACAAAGCCAAGCTAAACTGAGCAAATCTGTTGCTTGAGGAATTGATGAGACATGAAAAATAGCATAAAAATCAAGGAAATAAATGGAGTAGCTGTGAGATTTTTGATGGATGTCTTAAAAGCATGTTCACTGGAGTGAATCCAACTCTGGTTGGTTGATTTTGAAGTGAGAGCCTGACATTAAATAGCTATTTTTCATACTGTGTTCACTGATTTCATAGCTATTTCATTTATTTTCTTTATTTTAATGCCATTTTAAATATCTCAACACTTGTAACCAATTTAATTTTTTCCCACCACTTTTATTTTACTAATTCTTTTCTTATTATTCAACCCCACTTTAGGGGAGCTGAGAGAGAAAGACCATGACAGATTACTTCACATTATCCTGTTCCTCCAACACTTGTCACATAGGGAGTCTTAACAGTTGGAGCCCTTTTTATCACATCATGAATCATAACTTGAGTTAAAGGAACGAGGATAAACTTAGTATCATTACATGACCAACATTAAGTTGCTTGCATTCTTAATATTCAGCAACCTCAGAAGTAGGATTCCATTTAAAAATTATGGTTGGAGTATGACAATTCTCCTTTTCAGGAAATGTGTTCACACCTCTGCCTTTATTCAGATTGGCATATTGAGAGTTTGTGTAACTAGCCACATTTCTTCAAAAGCATCAGTTATCTAAGCTTCCTGAGTAACACTGAACATACTTTTCTATGCACAATGTCTGATGCCAAAGAAGGAGGTCATTAATATCAATAGCTGCTCCACAAGGGGTCAACAATATGAACTTAAAGTGGCTCCTGATTCTCTCCCACTGAAACTGTGTAATTCTTTTTGATTGATTATCTGCAGGAAGGCATTTTTCCAATCAAAGCATATCCTCCCAGGCTTTACATTCCTCCCTTCTACCTATTCAATCACCAGGTTTTAACTCAGTTGTTTTGGGAGCCTCAGGTTAGTCTTTAGTTACTTTCAGTTGTGGCTAATGTTCCTGTTGCCTAGATTTTCCTTTTTGATCCATTAATTGTCCACTGACCTTTGATCTATCATTTATGTCATTTTTGTGATTTTTCTCTTATACATGGTCACCCTGCCTGAGTGAGTGACCTCTCATCAGCTATAGCTTAGAAGTCATTCTGTAAACAAAGGTTTCCACCACCATTTTCCTTATGGCCCCCCTGGAGAAACAAACAAACAAATAAATAATCGTTGCTTAAATTATAGTGTCAAGGTTTGGTTTAATTACCTTGTTCATGAATATATGCCTGTAAGTCTTAAATAAAGAAAAAGGACAGAGTGGAAAAATAGAAAAAAGCATAAGCAATCATAAATCAGTCCAAAATTTTTCAGGCACCTTTCTCAGGTTGTGTAAACAGATAAAACAAGCAGAAACCATCAAGGTTTTCATCTATAAACAATGAAGACAACCTTGCATTGGCTGCTTCCAGGGGGTTTCAAACTTTAAGTACTCTCAACCACTAAGAAAATTATAGGAGGGTACATACACACTCAAAAACGCTGAAGTATATCAAGATAGAATCCTATATAATAAGTAACTCACAGGAAGACAAGAAAAGAGAAAGAGAGATAAGAGGGAAAAACAGAAAACCAACTATAAAATGGCAGACTTAAGTTCTAACAAAACAATATTCACCTTAAATGTAAATAGTCATAATATGCCAACTCAAGTTAGACAGTGGCAGAATGAATTTAAAAAATTGGTCCAACCAAATGCTGTTTACAAGAAACTCATTTCAAATTCAACAACATAAGTAGATATAATGCATTCCTATTAAAAACTCTAATCAAAAACTTTTTTTTTTTTTTTGTAGAAATAGACTAGCTTACTCTAAAACTTATATAGAAAGTCACAATCTCTAGAATGGCTGAAACAATCCTGACAAAGAAGAAAGTGGGGAAGTTCTCAATTTGACATTAAAGCTTACTAAAACTATTGTAATCAAGAGTATGATAAAGGCAGGATAAAGGCAGGAACATGGAACAGAACAGAGGCTCTAGAAATAGACCCACAAAAGCAGGCTGCAAATTTATTTTTGACAAAGTTGGAAAAGCATTTCAATTGAGAAAAGATAGGCTTTTCAACAAATAGTGCTAGAGCAAGTAGGCATCTAAAGGCAAAAACTTTTTAATTTTTAAAAGAAAAGAAAAAACTCCCCTTTAATTAAACCACACACACACACACACACACACACACACACACACACACACACACACCCCTTATAAAAAATTTAAATAAAAAGGGTCATGTATTTAAATATAGGAAACAAAGCTACATTTTTTTTCATCTAAGCCTAGGAAAAGAGTTTTAGGACTTTGTACCTAAAGCATGAGCCATCAAAGGAAAAATATAATTGAACCTTAACAAAATTTAACACTTTAGCTCTGCAAAAGATCCTGTTAATAGTATGACACAACATGTTAAAATATGGGTTAATATATTTTCAAACCACCTATCTGACAAATGACTAGCATTTAGAGTATATCAAAAAATCTCAACTCATGAAAAAAAAATAATAAAATAGAAAATGGGCAAGAGACTAAACAGCCATTTCAAAATAGAGGATATAGAATTGGAAAATAATTACATGAAACCATTATTCATTGGATATATACAAATTAAAACCAGAATGACCAGAATAAAAATAGTAACACCATCAAATGCTGGTGAGGAAGCAGAGATATTGGATCATATTTTTGGGAAAATATATCAGACAAATGAAAATTATGTTCACACAAAAACCTGTACACTAATTTTAATAGCAGATTTATGCTTAATAGTCTCAAACTGGAAACAACCCAGATATCCTTTGAATGGTGAATGGTTAGGCAACCTATAATAAGTACTTCATACCATGGAATACTAAGGAATAAAAAGGAACAAACTAGTGATACTACACAAGAACTTGGATGAATCTGAAGAAATTATGATGGCTAAAAAAAGCAAGCCAATGTCAAAAATTTACATGTTGTATGATTCTATTTATATAACATGCTTGAAATTACAAAGTTAGAGAAACGAAGAACAGATTAGTGGTTGCCAGGGGTTAGCAATGGGATGGGGGAGGGGAACAAGAGAGAAGTGGGTAGAGTTGTAAAAGGTCAACAGCAGGATCTGTGTGGTGACAGTATTTTATATTGACTGTGATGGTAGATGCATGAACTACACGTGTTGAAATAGCATAGACCTAAATAGAAACACACAAGCACATACACACTGCAGTACTAGTAAAACTTGGAGATCTGAATAACGGATTGTACCAATGCCAGTAGCCTGATTGTGACATTACACTATAGTTTTACAAAGCAGCACTATTGGTGGAAACTGGGCAAAGAGTATACAGGATCTTTTTGTATCATTTCTAACAACTACATGTAAATCTACAAACATAATCTCAAAAATTTTATAAGTTTAAAAATTGTAGTTGTCAGAAACATTTGAGGCTTAATATAATGGTATAATGGTATAATGGTATCTTCTTTCATAGAGGACATTCCATCTTTTTTCTTCTATTTGTCTCTTTGCACTAGACATCTGAGAACACTTCAAACCAGTTAAGGCACTGAGATGATTTGGAATTTAAGGAACTTTCTGCAATTGACTGTGTATTTCAAGTTTCCCTCTCTTCTAGGGTACAATCTTTTGCTTTCCTAATCCAAAACAAAAAGTTTACATGGTGGCCCTTCTTTTGGCAGACTCTAGACTCCAAAAGTTTCTTCTGGTGGTTCTCATGAACAGCGGGCAAGGAAGAGGGAGCAATTTTGCATTCTCAACCCACAAAGTCAGGGAATATTTGGTAGTCTGTGGAGACAATTTAGTTGGAAAAGTTCTACTGGCATCTAGTGAATAGAGGACAGACAGGTTTGTTGCTAAAAATCCTACAAATCACAGGATATGCCCCCACAACAAAGATTACCTGGCCCAAAATGTAAATAGTGCTGAGGTTTAGAAACCCTAAACTAGTCTCAGATACTGATATAAGTGATGCTCAGTCTTTCAGCCTTATATGCATTGTAGAACTGGATGAAGTCTAGAGAGTATAAACCACTCCAAAACTTACCCTCATCTTCAGGGTCCCTTCATCTCTAAACTACTGGCCTGGGAACTCTTCGTTATCTTGTTAACTCTCTAATGCCCTCAAGTGGATGAGATCAGTACACATGTCTTTTTGGTCCAGAGTTTCTAGTTTTTCTCTATATTAATTCTAAATCGGCTTATGTACCATCATTAGAATTTGAAATCCATAAATACATTTTAAATTTTAGAAGATCTTTTTGATTCTTTATAAAGTCTGTTCATTCTCCATTTTAGAAGGTATATTTGATCCTTTATCAAGTCTGCCCATTATACTCATTGTTATACAATTCTTTTCACTCAAAGTATTTTAGTTTGGCTTTAATATCTTCAAATACATCTATTTGATATATTGTGTTTATTATGTCTAATATCTAAAAGTCCTTGCTGATCTGCCCATTTTCCATTTCTTCTGCTGATTCTTGCGTATGGTTACTTTTTCTTTGTTTCAGTGCTTGTTTGATGGAAAACTTATTACTTAACTTACAAAATGATATGTAAAAAATCCCTAGGGTTTAAAATAAAATGAATATTTCCAAACAGAATTAGTGTAAGCATTTATCAAAGGCTTTAGACACCACTATTCTGAAGTATTGTATTAAAATTTAAGCAGGAAGCTCATATATATTACATGGATTTTAGATTCTAAACATAGTGGCCTTTGTCACTGTTATAACCCAAATTATTTGTAACAAAAAACCTGATATGCACATATACACAAATATATATATATATATAAACATATGTTACAATATAATTTGTATTTGATTACACTGTTTTCTACATTTTTGACTATTTTATTTACATCATTTAAGTAGCAACAAGTGAAGTAAAATTATGACTATACTTAATAAAAGCAGTTATTTGATAAGAAACTGCAAGGAATAGAAAACTGAGAATGGTGATTAAATGGTTAGGAGTATATATTCTGCTCAATGCAGCAATTCTGTTCTTATCTTTCTTTTTTTTGTTTTAAACTACCTTAAGGCATATACAGCACATAATGCAACTCTGTATAAATTGGAAAATCTTGTAGCAAAAATCGATCATTTCCTGTTGAGCCTGGTCACAACCTGAAAATCATTCAAAACGTAGAAAAAAGCCATCACCAACAGATCATAATTCACATGTAAAATGAAACCTACTTCCTTCACTTACAATATTTTAATTTTTTTTTTCAAACGGGATGATAGAGAAGTAATCATTAGAAAAGAATAAAACAAAAAAAAATGCAGTATTTTCTGAAAATTAAATTAGTATGAAATACCATCTTTGGATCTGTTTTTAAGTAATTTAGAAACATATTATCTGGAGTTAATTGTTTGATTTTACACAAAAGAAAACTCCATTAATAACATCATATATATATGCATAAACATATATGTCTATACACTCAACAAAAATAAATTATTATGATTTAGCTTCTCTTTAAAATTACAATATTTTAACAACATAACTTGAATTTTTGCAAAGGTAGGATTTATTGTCATATGAGAGCTATTAATTTTTAATTCTGAAGGCTTTGTGCTTGAGAAATCTTAATTATAATTTAAATAACACTCATGGAAAATTGTGAATATTCTTTTAGCCACGTCTATTGTAAACATATATAATATATACATATATAATATATAAAATACACCAATAAAATGGAGTGCACAATTCAATAGAACAAGAGGACTGTATGACTGAGACAATTCAGAGGAAGATAATTTTATACGTTAGTATCATGTCTATATATTAAGTAACAAAAAAATATTTAAGACAGAATTTTCTCTGGAAACACTTGCATATCATACAGTATTTTACACAATAAAGTATTGTATTTTAATAACAGTTTTTCCTCATCCTTGCCTCATGAACAGAGTATTACTTTATAACAAAAGTTTAGTACAATTTATCTTAATGAACTGTTCTGCTTTTTGAAAATTTGAAAACCACTACTATTTTGTAGTTATCAAAAATCAGCTGAGGGCTTCCCTGGTGGCACAGTGGTTGAGAGTCTGCCTGCTGATGCAGGGGACACAGATTCGAGCTCTGGTCTGGGAAGATCCCACATGCCGTGGAGCAACTGGGCCTGTGAGCCACAACTACTGAGCCTGCATGTCTGGAGACTGTGCTCCGCAATAAGAGAGGCCGCGATAGTGAGAGGCCCACGCACCGCGATGAAGAGTGGCCCCCGCTCGCCACAACTAGAGAAAGCCCTCACGCAGAAACGAAGACCCAACACAGCCAAAAATAAATAAATAAATAAATTAATTAATTAATTTAAAAAAATCAGCTGAGTTTTTGACCAAAAAATAGTGTGATTTTGGATAAACTCTGTATATGGAAGATTTTTATGAACTAATTAAAAAAGGTTTTGTTTTCTTTATCACATCTACAATCATAAATTCTACTTGTTAAATTTTTAAACTCCATAAGCAATATGATGTATCTAATAAATACTAAAAATGTTTTGTTCAATCATCACATATAATGTCCAGAAGTAATGTCAGTGTCAAAAAATTAAATATATTATCATACAGGTCCAACATTTTGTAATTCTTTTGCTTAACTAATGTTATGTTGAAAATAAATATTTTTAGCAGTTTTAGATGATTGATTTGTCTAGTTACTATTTTGAATCAATATGCTATTGAAATGTAGTTCCCAAATGATAGTTAACTCTAATAAACATTTTGGACTAAAGATGTTCTATCTCTTTATATTCCTTCAATGCATATTTTAAAAATACACTTTAAGAATTTTTTTTTTTTTAAACTGGGGTATAGTTGTTTTACAATGTTGTGTTAGTTTCTACTGTACAGTGGAGTTCCCTGTGCTATACAGCAGGTTCTCATTAGCTATCTATTTTATACATATTTATACGTCAATCTCAATCTCCCAGTTCACCTCATCACCGCACCCCCGCAAGGCTTTCCCCGCTTGGTGTCCATACGTTTGTTCTCTACATTTGTGTCTCTATTTCTTCCTTGCAAACAGGTTCATCGGTACCATTTGTCTAGAGTCCACATATATGTGCTAATATACGATATTTGTTTTTCTCTTTCTGACTTACTTCACTCTGTATGACAGTCTCTAGGTCCATCCACATCTCTACAAATGACACAATTCCATTCCTTTTTATGGCTGACTAATATTCCATTGTATATATGTATCACATCTTCTTTAACCATTCGTCTGTCAATGGGCATATAGGTTGCTTCCAAGACCTGCCTATTGTAAATAGTGCTGCAATGAACATTGGGGTGCATGTATCTTTTTGAGTTATGGTTTTCTCTGGGTATATTCCCAGTGGTGGGGTTGCTGGGTCATATGGTAGTTCTATTTTTAGTTTTCTAAGGAACCTCCATACTGTTCTCCACATTGGCTGTATAAATTTACATTCCCACCAACAGTGCAAGAGGGTTCCCTTTTCTCCACACCCTCAATAGATCATGAGTGAGCCTGTAAAAATCTTTACACATAGGATAAAAGACATCTTGATCTTTAAGTATGAGAAAAAATCTGATATGTCTTGTCCATGAAAGCATGTCTTTCTTCCTCCACAAAAAGTATATATGGAGGGTAGGTTTTAGAGTTGCATGGTATTTTGAGTTGTTTTCATTAACTTGAAAATTCAAATTTTAGCTCTAGGAACATCACAGTAAATTATCAGTGCAACCTGAAGCCCCTGACTTAATGTGCAAATTATTCATGAAAGACTTCTGAATTTTTTAGATTCACAGTTTCCCTAAAAATGCACTTATAAAAGTTAGAACATACTTTAAAGACTTTTTTTGCAAAATGGTTTTCATTTATTAAAATATAAATTCTCTCTCTCCCTTTCTGTCTCTCTGCCTTTCTATCTCTCCCCCTTTCTTTCTCTGTGTATCATGGAATAGATAAGTTGCAAAATTGCTAACCCAAAGATTGTTTTAAGTCTCAGAACATATAAATATGTCCTTGTCCTCAGGAAAAAAGATAGAACCATCCTACGATTTTTCAATATGCTGTTTTCAACCATTACTATAGGTTCTATCACACATGACAGGTCTCTTCTCCTTGAGACACTGCAGAAATACAAAGGATCATGAGTGATTACTACAAGCAACTATATGCCAATAAAATGGACAATCTGGAAGAAATGGACAAATTGTTAGAAAAGCACAACCTTCCAAGACTGAATCAGGAAGAAATACAAAATATAAAGAGACCAATCATAAGCACTAAAATTGAAGCTGTGGTTAAAACTCTTCCAACAAGCAAATGTCCAGGACCAGATGGCTTCACAAGCAAATTCATTCAAACATTTAGAGAAGAGCTAACACATATCCTTCTCAAACTCTTCCAAAATATGGCAGAGGGAGGAACACTCCAAAACTCATTCTATGAGGCCACCATCACCCTGATACCAAACCAACAAAGATGTCAACACAAACACAAAAAAACTACAGGCCAATATCACTGATGAACATAGATGCAAAAATCCTCAACAAAATACTAGCAAACAGAATCCAACACACATTAAAAGGATCATACACCATGATCAAGTGGGGTTTAACCACGGAATGCAAGGATTCTTCAATATATGCAAATCAATCAATGTGATACACCATATTAACAAATTAAAGGAGAAAACCATGTGATCAACTCAATTGATGCAGAAAAAGCTTTTGACAAAATTCAACATCCATTTATGATAAAAACCATCCAGAAAGTAGGCATAGAGGGAACCTACCTCAACATAATAAAGGCCATATACAACAAACCCACAGACAACACCATTCTCAATGGTGAAAAAATGAAACCATTTCTGCTAAGATCAGGAACAAGACAAGGCTGCCCACTCTCACCACTATTATTCAACATAGTTTTGGAAGTTTTAGCCACAGCCATCAGAGAAGAAAAAGAAATGAAAGGAATGCAAATCGGAAAAGAAGTAAAGCTGTCATTGTTTGCAGATGACATGATAGTATATATAGAGAATCCTAAAGATGCTATCAGAAAACTACTAGAGCTAATCAATGAATTTGGTAAAGTAGCAGGATACAAAATTACTGCATAGAAATCTTCTGCAATCCTATACACTAATGATGAAAAATCTGAAAGAGAAATTAAGAAAACAATCCAATTTACCATTGCAACAAAAATAATAAAATACCTAGGAATAAACCTACCTAAGGAAAAAAAAGACCTATATGCAGAAAACTATAAGACACTGATGAAAGAAATTAAAGATGATACAAACACATGGAGAGATATACCATCTTCTTGGATTAGAAGAATCAACATTGTGAAAATGCCTATGCTACCCAAAGCAATCTACTGATTCAGTGCAATTCCTATCAAACTACCCATGGAATTTTTCTCAGAACTAGAACAAAAATTTTCACAATTTGTATGGAAACACAAAAGACCCAAATAGCCAAAGCTATCTTGAGAAAGAAAATTGGACCTGGATGAATCAGGCTCCCTGAATTCAGACTATACCACAAAGCTACAGTAATCAAGACAGTATGGTACGGGCACAAAAATAGAAATATAGATTAATGGAACAGGATAGAAAGCCCAGAAATAAACCCACACACATATGGTCACCATATCTTTGATAAAGGAGGCAGGAATATACAATGGAGAAAAGACAGCCTCTTCAAGAAGTGGTGCTGGGAATACTGGATAGCAACATGTAAAAAAATGAAATTAGAACACTCCCTAATACCATACAGAAAAATAAACTCAAAATGGATTAAAGCCCTAAATTTAAGGCCAGACACTATAAAACTCTCAGAGGAAAACATAGGAAGAACACTCTATGACATAGATCACAGCAAGATCCTTTTTGACCCACCTCCTAGAGAAATAGAAATAAAAACAAAAGTAAACAAATGGGACGTAATGAAGCTTAGAAGCTTTTGCACAGCAAAGGAAAACATAAACAAGATGAAAAGATAACCCTCAGAATGGGAGAAAATATTTGCAAACAAAGCAACTGACAAAGGTTTAATCTCCAAAACATACAAGCAGCTCATGTAGCTCAATATCAAAAAACAAACAACCCAATCCAAAAATGGGTAGGAGACCTAAATAGACATTTCTCCAAAGAAGATATACATATGGCCAACAAACACATGAAAGGATGCTCAACATCACTAACCATCAGATAAATGCAAATCAAAACTACAATGAGGTATCACCTCACACTGGTCAGAATGGCCATCATCAAAAAGTCTAGAAACAATAAAAGCTGGAGAGGGTGTGGAGAAAAGGGAACCCTCCTATACTGTTGGTGGGAACGTAAATTGAGGGAGAAAAGTATGGAGGTTCCTTAGAAACCTAAAAATAGAACTACCATACAACCCAGCAATCCCACTACTGGGCATATACCCTGAGAAAACCATAATTCAAAGAGAGTCATGCACCACAATGTTCATTGCAGCTCTATTTACAAGAACCAGGACATGGAAGCAACCTAAGTGTCTATCAACAGATGAATGGATAAAAAAGATGTGGCACATCACATATATACAATGGAATATTACTCAGCTATAACAAGAAACGAAATTGAGTTATTTGTAGTGAGGTGGATGGATCTAGAGTCTGTCACACAGAGTGAAGTAAGTCAGAAAGAGAAAAACAAATACCATATACTAACACATATATATGGAATCTTAAAAAAAAAAAAAAGGTTCTGAAGAACCTAGGGGCAGGGCAGAAATAATGACACAGACATAGAGAAGGGACTTGAGACACTGGGAGGGGAAAGGGTAAGCTGGGACGAAGTGAGAGAGTGGCATGGACATATATACACTACCAAATGTAAAATAGATAGCTAGTGAGAAGCAGCCGCATAGCACAGGGAGACAAGCTCGGTGCTTTGTGTCCAACTAGAGGGGTGGGATAGGGAGGTTGGGAGGGAGACGCAAGAGGGAGGAGATATAGGAATATATGTATATGTATAGCTGATTCACTTTGTTATACAGCAGAAACTAACACACCATTGTTAAGCAATTATACTCCAATAAAGATGTTAAAAAAAGAATGCAACATTTGTTAAGCCACTGTAATATTTTCAAAAAGATAAACAGGAAGACCATTGAAAAAGAATAGAAAATCCAGAAATAGACCCACACAAATAGGTTTAAATGATTTTTGACAAAAATGCAAAGGCAACTTCACAGAGAAAGGATAGTTTTTCATAAAATAGTGTCAGAACACAAAGCAACCGGACTTCCATATTTTAAAAGAAGATGAAGATTAAGACAAAGAAGAGGAAGAAGGAGACGGAGAAGGAGAAACAGCTCTACCTACACTTCACACCGTACAAAAAATTAACTCAAAATGCATTATGAATATATATACAATACACTTAGGAGAAAACATAGGAGAAAAATCTCCATACCTTGGATAATACAAAGTGTTTTTGCAATTGATATCAAAAGCATGTTCTATAAAAGAAAAAAATGAATAGTTTGACTTTTTCAAAATTAAAAATATTTTTCTGTGAAGGATAAAGTTAAGAGATTATAAAGACAACCCAGTGACATAAAGAAAATACTTGCAAATCACACAGCAGACAAATGACTTGTTTTCAGAATGTATAAAGAATTATCAAAATTCAGCAGTAAGTAAACAAACAACCCTATAAAAATTTTCGAATGATGTGAAAAGACACTCCACCAAAGAAGATACACAGATAACAAATATGCACGTGAAAAGATGTTAAACATTATTTGTCGTTATGGAAACGAAAATCAAAGCATGGTGAGAGACAGTAAACATCTATTAGAATAGCTAAAACAAAAAGTACCGAGGAAACCAAGTGTTGGCTAGCCCAGGGAGCAATGGGATCACTCAGACACTGCTGCTGGGGTTGCTAATTGTACACCATACTGGAAAAGAGTTTGACAGTTTCTTTAATAAAAAACAAACAAACAAACAAAAAACAAATAAAAAAACTAAGCAGACATTAACATTATGTCCCAACAATCTTGCTTCTAGGTGATTATCCTAGGCTAGTTAAAACTGATATTCAAACAGAAACTTGAATAGAAATGTGCATAGTGGCACTACTCATAATTTCATTAAAAACAACCTAATAGTCTTTCAGTGGGTAAATGGACAAACTGTGAAACATTCACACAATGAAATACTACTCGGCAATAAAGAGAAATGAACTAATGTTATATGCAACAACATGATGACTGCAATGGATTATGCTAAGTGGATGAACCCAGTTTCAAAAGATTGATGACTGGCTGATTCCACATCTGTGACACCCTGTAAAACCAAACAACAGAAGAACTAAGAATAGACTAGTTGCCATGGAGTAAGAGTGGAAGAAGGGTCTGAGTATAAAGGAACAGCCTGACAGAATTCTTTGGAGCACTGGAATTATTCTGTATCCTGTTTTTGTTGTATTTACAGTAATATATTTATGTGAACAAACTCATGGGACTATATACCCCACAAAAAAAGTATTTAAGAAAATGCACACCTTAATTTTTTATGTAATGAAAATATTAACTGTGTAAGTCAAAACATTTGCAATATTCAAATCTAACATTATTTAAGAAATAACTAACATTAAAAAAAACTTTGATATTTTGTTTAATGTTTCTCTGTGTTGCTTGTAGGCCAATGTGTGTTGAAAATTAAGAAATCCTATAAATTTGTTTGGATAACTACTCACCCTTCAAAAACCTTTTTGCAGTATCACTGCATTTAACATGTTGAATAGAATAATCTGTCAACTTTCTCAGGAATATAGTTTTGATACATAATGTATTTTTATTATTTTCCTGAAAAAGAGGCTAAGTAATATTTTTAAATGATTAAGAAATTACTAAAATTAGATATAAATTATTACAACAGTACAAATGACACATTCATTCCTAATATACCTATTGTCATGTCAAATAATGTCACTTTCTTTCACATGAAAGGCAGCTAATCTCAAAACTCATAATTGGATAAATTATACTTACTTCTTCACAGTTTGATGCTCTAGCTAAACTATCAAAACATTTTAATATAGAGTTAAGCCCAATGGAGCCATTTTTGCATTGTTAAATCTAAAACTTAGGAAACTAAATTCATGTATTTATTTGTTGCTGTGATATGGTTTGCATATCGAAGTAAATAATACCAGCTTGTTGAACAAAAAGAAAATGCATCACATTGTTCATCTTCTAAATACTAATGAATGTCAACTTGTGTTCTAATGATCCCTCTAAGGGGAAGCCTACTGATCAAGAAAAGCCTAGACACAAGAAAAAAAAAATCCCAGGGCAGCAATTCTATGCTAGTCATAAAGCAAATTATAATCAAATACATGATGGTTTGTTCTTTTTACAGAACACAAGTTTTAATGTATTGAAATTCATAACAATGGATTTATTTTTAAGGAAGTTCTGTTTATAGAGCTGTTCAATTTGGGGAGAAGGCACAGAGTAAGAAATAACAAGATTAGGGCATATGTCTATTTGATGACATATTTCTGGTTTAATGAGGTCAATTTTTAATGTTGTTTCAATGTTTATTATATTGCCCAAAAATGAATAGAGTTAGCTACTATACAAATGAAAAATGATAATAATCCAGGAAGAGATTAGATGATTTTAACTCATTCAGAAAATACTTCTTGACCACTTACTATAGGCCAGACTCTGTCCAAGAAGGATGGTATTTATATATATCAGGGTGCAGAACCAATAAAAAATATCTACCATCTTATATTTTAGAAGAGGTCAATAGATAATTTTTTAAAAAATCTAATAACTAAGAAAATCATATGAATACTAGGAAATAATAAGTCCTAACAGGAAAATAATGGAAAATTACAATAAGGTAAGGGAGATTGGGAGGAATAAGATTATGTTTATAAAGGGGGATCATGAGCAGCATTTTTAGGAAGACGATATCTGAGCAAGTATTTGAAGAATGTGACACCAAGTTGTAGAGAACATAAAATTGGATTTTCTCTGAAAATATTGAAAAACTAATTCTTAAGCCACACATTCCTTTATAAATCTTGGGCCCCAAACAGACTCACAGCTTGGAATCAGGATCAGCCAAACTGGGCCAAGATCAACTGAACCCTAGTAGAATGTGTGCCCAACTTCAGACCCTTGAACAGGAAACACACATAAATAAATTTGTTGTAGACGCACATAGAAGTTGTAGTTTAACAGTCTTATCGTTGTAACAGTGAAATATATAAAAATTCATTTATGCGTTTAAGGAGATTCATATCATGAGAAGATAGTTTGCAAATGGAGTAGAAGTAATACACTGAAAACAAAACAACCATATAGACAAAAAGAAAATCAAAATGGAAGAACAAGTCATCATAAGGTATTGCAATTCACAGCTGTCAACAATGTTTAAGCACAAAATGTCAAAACGTGTTTTTAACAAACTCTTTAATAGAATTAATTGATATATGAAGAAATAAATGATACAAGTATTTATGTAGCATCGTGATTTATCAAAAAGCACATTCACGTATCTACCAACAAGGCCCAGACATAGAATATTACCAGCAGCTCAAAAAGAGTTGTGCTGTTTTATAATACCATGTTTCAAGTATATTATTGCATAAATAAGGAAATAATAAGGCAATTCTGTAATAAATATTAGGAAATGTGTCCAGGACATTTAATGATAATAGAATATTAGGAAAACTAAATAAATTATAGCTCTTAGAATATAGATTAAACAATTCTGGCTGTATGTGGAACAAAATTGTCTTTCAAATGTTTGTTACGTATAAAAATGTCATATATATATTTAAGAGAAAAGAGGTGGCAGCAAATATACTGAGTGACATTTTTGATAAGGTGTATGTATCACAATTTTTGGTAGCAAAATATATGGCAGGATACATGTCACATACTTAGTAATCTTTTTCAAAAGGTGGGAGATTTCTCATTGCTTTAAAAAAGGTATTTAAAAATCTTTAAAATATCTGAATTTTTATATTGTATTTCTTTTTATCCAGTATGAGCTTCTTGTGGGCCAAAGATTCATTCTATTTTATCTCCACAATTCCTAGCATGAATAAGGAGACTGGGTGAGAGGTAGTGTACTTTAGATAAACAATTTCAATGAATTATCTCTGATCTGAAAATCAGTGTTATTTACTTAAGACTTCAGCATATATAACTTTGAAACCAGGCATCCCTTGTGTGCCTAATAAATATTTGTCGAGTGAAAGATTTTGAGTACATTACTTAATGTCAAGGGGCCTCAAGCTTATGACTGCAAAAAAGAGAAATAATAATAACTGCCGTATAAAATTATGTGCTGGGATAGTCTGGTCATGGATTGGGTTAGACTGACACTTGGTCACTAGCCAATTTCAAGAAAATTTCTGTGTAATGAAATACACTGTAAAACACCACAAAATCCCCAACCCAGTGGCACATCCCTTAACATGATTCTGAGACACCCAAGGTTTAACCAAAGAAATAAAGATAAAAGATTATCTATATAAACTTTCTGAAGTATTTTTATATATTGAGTTGTTAGGAGTTTAATAAATACTGATTTAAACTCAACAGCAATTATATTTTTCCTGTTTCAACATAAAAAACTGAGCAGAGGAGTTAATAGAGGAAAAATTGAGAAACGGAATTAACGATGGTTCCACTCATTCTCACTGCCTGCCACCATGAAAAGTGCCAAGTTCATGGCTTTCCCTGGTGGTGCAGTGGTTGAGAGTCCGCCTGCCGATGCAGGGGACACGGGCTCGTGCCCCAGTCCGGGAAGATCCCACATGCTGCGGAGCGGCTGGGTCCGTGAGCCATGGCCGCTGAGCCTGCGCATCCGGAGCCTGTGCTCTGCAACGGGAGAGTCCACAACAGTGAGAGGCCCCGCGTACCGCAAAAAGAAAGTGCCAAGTTCAAATGACTGCAAAGGTTAACTCTTAGGCCTATTTAAGAACTGATAGTTTGGATATGGTTGAAACTATTCTAAAGCATGGAGAAAAGGAGAACTTTAAAATCTTTTTTTCTTACAAACCAGTACAGTAAGTCCCATACGTACAAACAAGTTCTGTTCCAAGAACGCGTTCATAAGTCCAAAACAAAGTTAGCCTAAGTACCCAACTAACACAGTCGGCTATATAGTACTGTACTGTAATAGGTTTATAATACTTTTCACACAAATAATACATAAAAAAACAAACACACAAAAAACGTAAACATTTTTAATCTTACAGTACAGTACCTTGAAAAGCACGGTAATACAGTACAACAGCAGGCATACAGGGGCTGGCATCGAGGGAACAGGCAAGAAGAGTTACTGACTGGAGGAGGGAGAGGAGGTGGGAGGTGGTAGAGCTGAAGGATCGTCAACAACAGGAAGACGGAGGGCAAGCTGCAATTTCACTCACGCTTGACGTGGATGGCACAGGTTCTGGCTCCTTGCTGGGTTCAATTCTATCGACCCTCTTGAAAAAACGATCCAGTGATGTCTGAGTAGTAGCTCTTTTTTCTTGTCACAGATGACACTGTAGCACTGGATTGCATTCTGAAAGGCTGCTGCAACCTTCTTGTACCGTTCTATGTTCGGGTCCTGTGCCTCAAAAACTAACAGTGCCTCCTCAAATAAAGAAAATCCCTTTGCCATTTCCTGAGTCCTGAATCTCTTTGGTTCTTCAGTTACTTCTTCCTCTTGTCTCTCTTCCTTTCTCTGGGCTTCCAATTCCATCTTTTCACCTCACTCCACTCTCTCAATTATTTTCACTTTTGTTTCCGTCGTTATCACTTGGTGCTTCTTAGCAGTACCAGCTACATCACTGCCTCTCTTACGCTTGCTTCCGGACATCCTGGGCTTGAAATAAAGACACTCTACTACTGTACTCTATACTGCAAAGTACACAAAAGCACAACCACTTGTAGAAGATGCATGCACATGACAATGTACGCCAGACACATGAACTAACGTGACAGGACATGAAAACTCATGCTCACATCTTTGAAAGTTGACAACTTGAAGGTTCGTGTGTAGGGTACTTACTGTATATAAATAATAAAGATGCCTAATAAAGATAAGAATTATGAAATATACATATAAACCTATTTAATTAGATAAAAATATTTTAAAAACATGTTGACAAAGTGAAGATAATACCTGTTTGACTCAGTCTCTCTCTCACACACACATATAAATACTATACATATATATCATAGAAATACATAGTTATATAAATACAATGATTTTTGAGTGATAAAATTTTTTAACACAAACCAATATTTGCCAAAAATAGCATTTGATAAAGCTTAATATCATTCCTGAGTAAAAGAGAAGTTAAATCTAGAGTTGCTATGGTGTAACAATAAAATAGATGCCAGCAGAATATATGGTGTTGCTTTTATAAGTCACAGTTCTGTTTCATGCTATTATTTCTTTAACAGATATTTAGTTTACTCTCATAACAATATACTGAAAAGTGAATTATATACTAAATATAACTTTTTCTAAAACAATATTCTTAAATTTTCTGGGAATTCCCTATCGACTTCATTAGGTTTTATGGCTCTTACCTAGCTGACATACCTTTTTCTTGCTGATGAATTCACCCTTATCCAAGGAGCCTCCATGGATAGTCATTTTCTTTCTATCAACTATGAACTAATAATAATAATAAAAAGATCATATTTCAAACTCTCAACTTCTAAATCCACATGAATTGCCTAGTTTTTAACTCAAATTATGTGAATTTGTCTTCAACTGCTTATATAACAGCTCCACATAGATATATCATTATATTGCAGATTCATCCTGTCCAAAGGTGAGTAGTATGTCTTAATTTTGATCCTTACTTTTATTGGAATTCTGACTCTTATTCTTATTGGATAGTAACATCAAGACTCTTTAAAAAGCTTGCAGAGGCAATTATTTTTTAAGGGTTGACAATGTATGTTTAAAGTTAGAATAACTTAAGCACATTATTGAGCAGATTTAATGTTGTAAGGCTTTTAATAACAGAATGTGTTTGTTTTATTTTCAATAATATATTTTAACAATCTGTAGAAGTGGTAGGGAACATTTCTGGTTAGTATTTCTAACAACATGAAACTAACAATTATTAACTACTTGACTGTAGCACTTCAGGCTTAGATGGCTCTAAAGTAATCATGCTTGACATACACAATTCTGCTCCTTAAAAACAGCCACTGAGATTTTAAGAGGCACACTTTACAACCGATTATAGAATATGGCCACACCATTTTTCTAATACTATGGTACAAAGATAAAATGATTAAAATACTCAAATATGTTTAGCTATAGCTCTCAAAATTAATGTACCTTGAAAATTAAACACACATGTTGTCAAAGTTATCTAGAGTAACTAAGATAAATAATTTTATTATAATTCTCAAAAAAGAAGTTTAACAAAAGAATCAGAGTACTAATACACGGCAAAACTCTGTAAAGAATTTTCTTTTTCTCTTTTTGATCATTAGCTGGTGATAAACTTTGAAGACTTTTCTGATAAATCTCCACTCTCTTTGCCACAAATAATACATTTCTATACATTTCCTCTTACACTTCCAAGCATGTATTTATATTACAAAAACAATGACATAGATAACTGAGATGTTTCCTCACAAGTTGAGAATCCTCTCTTCTTCTTAATTACACCCCTCACATTAACTCTCATTATTACTAACAACTCAATATTAATACAATCACATGCCAACCTTCTGTGAATTTGAGTGCCTTCTCATAAAAAAATTCATGAAACTGATTGAATATCTGAATAATGTAAATGTCAACTACAAATTGGTACTTGCCATTGGCACTTGCCATCTACCTCTACAAGGATGAAATCAGGAGCTGCGGCAGCTGCTGACTTTCAACAGCTCCCTGAAAGGAGCTCAGGGTGAAGAGCAGAAACGAGACACTCTTGTGCTCTGGGAAAAACTGGCAGAACAGGTCTTCAGATAGTTAGGTATTTTCAGGAGCCGATTTTATGAGCCCAATTCTTGTATCTCCTCATATCTAGAAAAGCACTAAAATCCTTCATAGTGACGACTGCTCCGTGTGACTAGCAGAAACCTTCTGCAAAAATATGTGCTTGATTGCATGTTACTCTCCCTTCACCAAAATCACATGTATACTGGCGTTCACCCCTACCTCTTAGGAGCAGTTTCTCAGAGCTATCTGTAATGTTGTCTCCTGGGCTATAGTCCTCATTTTGCCCCAAAGAGAACTTAACTCACAACTCTCATGTTGTACACTTTTTTAAGTCAACATAAAGAGCACAGAATTCTGTTATTTTGAATTGTAGAGCAATTATTGATAATCCATTTCACTTTTAGGACTAGAAAAAAAGGTAAAGAAAAAACGTCTGAGACAAAAAATATACAGCAACTTAGGAAAAACATTTCTTCTCATTCTCAAGGCTTAAAACTGAACACCAATGCTCTCTGCAGCAATCTTTTGTTTTTCACTACCTTCTGAAAGAATGGTTTTTCTTTCTCATTTTCTCTCTTAGCTATTATTTTCTTCCACTATGAACAGTAAATAGTTTGCTGAGTTCAGTAAATCGTATATTATAATCCTTCAAAGCTATAAATGTTTTTATTTATCTTTGTATCTCATTTACACAAATCTCTCCTACCCCACAGATACCTAGTTTATACAAACATAAGAAATTTTTATAGTGTCAGAAAGTATTTTAAATTTAAAGTAGACCTACTGATTAGGTGATGTGGTAATATTGCTGAAGATGGAGACTTTTAATATGAATGAGAAAATACAAAAAGCTCAAATTTGAGATATGGCCAAGATGTGGACTTTGAAACTGTTTCCTGCCTTGGAACCTAATAAAGTAGGTAAGCTGTGACAAAGTGAGAGAGTGGCACGGACTACCAAATGTAAAATAGCTACTGGGAAGCAGCCGCATAGCACAGGGAGATCAGCTCGGTGCTTTGTGACCACCTAGAGGGGTGGGACAGGGAGGGTGGGAGGGAGAGAGATGCAAGAGGGAAGAGATATGGGGACATATGTATATGTATAACTGATTCATTTTGTTATAAAGCAGAAACTAACACACCATTGTAAAGCAATTATACTCCAATAAAAATGTTAAAAAAAAGTAGGTTGAATTGTTTTGTTGATATTCACAGTCTTTAATCCATGGATATTGAAAGTAACAAAGTATAGAACAAAGCACTCTCTTAAGGAATGATAAGTCTTTACGATGCTGGAAGCACTATTTCTTTCTGTTATTTAAAAACTATATGGTAAACTATTTTAGCATGTTGTCAGTGACAGCAGAAAACTGGAAATGTTCCTGATTGTTTCTATATCAGGTATTGTTCAAGACTTTCAGTTTTTCAAGGGGTAATGTATCTAATATTTGGTTTAATGACAATTAAATTACATAACTACATTCTAGCTCACCACGGTTTCAAATATTTTATGGTAAGAAAAATATCACCTTAATCCTAAAGATTTTTTAAATTTTAACATGAGGTTTATAAAGTTTTAACTATGATTATTTGGCATGAAATATTTAAAAAAGTGTTTTAACTAGTGTGTTTTAGCCTGGTGGATTCCTGAAAACCTTTCATAGATGTGATTGCAAGCTTTGACAATTTTACCGCATATGTATTTGCATTCTATTGACAAGTGTGTCTACCTTGTTGAAATTAGAACTGAGTGGCCCATGTTATCCAAAGTAAATACAAGTAAAACAGAATAAGATTTAGTTGCGTTTTAGTTTATAAAATCTCACCAGCACCACAGAGTTAGTGTATACTTACCAAATAAGCTAAGAAATTTTCCACCTGAACGTTTAAGAAAGTGATAGATCTATGCAAGTAATTATGTAGGCCTGCCACCAAACCAAGTGAATAAAGATTGTGAAAGATAGTTATTTGATAGAAATTTAATTGTCCAATTTGTAATGTTCTGACTACCTTACTTCTCTCATAGTACATTTTCCAAATTCTAATATTTGAATATATGTTTCAAAAGCAAAAAAACTCAAAAAGATTGCAAATAAACTAGATGAAGCCAGATGGTTGGCAATGTAGTATAATAGCATAATCTAATATTAGCTAAGAAGTACAATGAAATATTTTAAGGCCAACTTGGATTCATTTATAGAACATTTAAGGAAATTCTAAAGTAATTAACCCACAACAAAGCAAAATCTGTCAACTATCATGTAAGTGTAGAACATACAGAGCATAAAATAGAAAATTCAAAGAAAGGCACAAGACTAGAGAGATACTTTACTAAAAATGGGAGAAATGTCAATGAAAGACCTAATGATACTGACTTGTGTGGCTCTGCCAAAAGAATGACTTGCTCTCTACTCACTCACTCAACTTAATCTATGTCAGCCAATCAGTTGGCAAGTCCTGACTGTGCACATAAATGCCTATCAGATTTTAGGTGCCTTACTCTTAAATATCAACATTCAGTCAAAAGATCATAAAACATTTGACTAAAATTCTCAATATAAAAATACAGATAAAAAATAGGATAAGGGAACATGAAATATGGAAGAAAGTTAAACTCAACAAAAATAGGACTGAAAAACAATCTCACTTATTAGAAGCAAAGAAAAAAAGAAGTCACACTGGGAATATAACTTAAGCAAGAGTCCACAAAACAGATCAATACATCAGGAAAGAACATTTGGAAATTCTTCCATCATAATTTTTTTCCAACCTTGATAGCATAAATATCATTATTTTGTTATTATGATATATGACATGGGTTTTGCAATTGGGAAACAGAAAGCAAAGAAACAGACATAGCAAGGTGAGAGATGGCAATCGTGTTTATGTATTGCAAAAACATTCAGTAAAATATTATCTGTGATAAATTGGAAGAAATACAATAAGCTTAATGAATCTGTTAGGGGTTAACTAATTATCTGTAAAAAGTCAGATAATAAATATTTTTGGCATAGTATGCCATATGTTCTCCATCACAACTACCAAAATTTACTATTTTTTTTTTAATATGGAACGCTTCACGAATTTGTGTGTCATCCTTGCGCAGGGGCCATGCTAATCTTCTCTGTATCATTCCAATTTTAGTATATGTGCTGCTGAAGTGAGCACCAACTTTACTATTATAATGAGAAAATGTCCATAGGCTATTTATGGAAGAATAGTCATGACTGGATTTGGCCCACTGGCACGAGTTTAGAGACTTTCTTCTGAGGAACCTGTTTCCAGTGAATCAGAATAACCATAAATATTGGATGTGGAAAGGAAAAAGTCAGAATCATCACAGGTGTGTTGGCCCATGAAACAAAATCAGCCATGGTACAAAAGTAAATTTAATTGTGTTATCTTCCCACCCCAGCTATAGTTTCAGCTGGTTTCATCATTCCAACTATTAAGTTGAGAGATATAAAGCAAGGCATAAAGAATCAATGATATAACTCAGATTATCAGTTATGTCTAGTGGAGAACTTCAGTAGGTTACATGTAACTGACAAGGAGTGAATAGATCAGAAGGTGCCTGGTAAATTTTGAATGAATTGCATTGCCAGAGAAAACACAAGCCATAACAAAACAGAAGAAAAACAAACATAAATCATTTTTGTTTTAAAACAACCTATAGGTCCACAAACATACACCAGCCACAGATGGAACTATTCTACAACACCCAAAACAGATAAAGCCATAAAGATGAACAGACAGGAAGAAACCTCCCAAAGGGCATGAGAACAATTACTAAAGGAATTCTTCCCAGGGAGCAAAATCAATTAGTCCAGGGACTAATCAATGATTTTCTATCTACCACCTCAAGTTGATATGGACCAGTAGCTTTTTTTTTTTTTTTGCGGTACGCGGGCCTCTCACTGCTGTGGCCTCTCCCGTTGCGGAGCACAGACTCCGGACGCACAGGCTCAGCGGCCATGGCTCACGGGCCCAGGTGCTCCGCGGCATGTGGGATCTTCCCGGACCAGGGCACGAACCCGTGTCCCCTGCATCGGCAGGCGGACTCTCAACCACTGCACCACCAGGGAAGCCCTGGATCAGTAGCTTTTGTGCTTTCATTCTCATTTTCCAAATTGATGTTTTCTGTTTAGTTTTTTCTTTGTGGATTTCTGTCTCAATTTCTCTATAGTACATGGACTATGCATAGAAATGACAAATAATAGGACTTGGGTTGGACAGATAACAGGTTTTCTTTCTTTAGACCATAGGTCAAAAGACCAAAGGATATCACATCCATACATCATGGAAAAGTTTGAAAATCACCCACAGATCCTGGACTTTAAGTTGGGTGGAGTAAATGTAAGGGATTTGGGGCTGTCTACCTTAGAAAAGGGTGGATATGTTTCATGGTTGAAAGGAGACATGAAATCTTTGTGACCATGAAGAGACAGATCGAGGATATAGATGACAGAAATTTGGGGGCACAAAGAACAATTCCTTCTTCTTACCAGGCATAGGAATAGCCTATTTTCCAACCTTCCTTTTTGCTAGGTGTGGCCATGTGACTGAGTTATAACCAGTATAAAGTGAATGGAAACAATATGGTCACTTCTAGTACTATTCCATGCAATAAAATCCTCCTGCAAGTTCCCTCATGACCTTACCCTACCACATGTTTCAGGGCATCCAACTTAGGACTCAGGTTGTAGGGAATGATACACTATAGATGGAAGAAACTAGGTCCTTAAATCTATACAGGAAAGTCCGCCCTGTGAGTATCACTATCAAACTGTTAAGAATGTGATGGAAACAACTTCTCTTGTGTTATGTGTCTGAGATATTTTGAGTTTTGTTTTATGACAGTTTATCCTAAATAATATGGTTCCCTTTCAGAGAGCAAAATCTAAGACACATTTTACAAGCTAATTTCAGATGGCTTTATTTGATCACACATATATTTAATTTCCATTTCTACATTTCTCAAATGTAAATGTTGAACTGATTGTGGGGTATATCTTATAGTATAGTTTATATATATATATATATATATATAGTTGGTGGTGGTACGTGGGCCTCTTACTGTTGTGGCCTCTCCCGTTGCGGAGCACAGGGGTGGTACGTGGGCCTCTCACTGTTGTGGCCTCTCCCGTTGTGGAGCACAGGCTCTGGATGCGCAGGCTCAGCGGCCATGGCTCACGGACCCAGCCGCTCTGCAGCATGTGGGATCTTCCCGGGACGAACCCGTGTCCCCTGCATCGGCAGGTGGACTCTCAACCACTGCGCCACCAGGGAAGCCCTAGTTTCTATATTTCTTGGGAGCAGACATTTTTTTATCCTTTTCACAAAGTTCATTGCAGTCTTCCTTCTGTAGAATTGCTTAAGAAATCATCTTTTTCCACTAATGGTGAGCTCATGTAGAACACAGGTGAGCATGAAGCAGATGGATACCTTCTCTAGAATGCACACTAATTAGGCTCAGGCAACCTTGAGGCCACTTGCACCTTTTGAAGACCACCCTTTCATTAAAAACAGCACTAGGAACATCTATTCTCTAAGCATTGTTGATGCCTTGCAAAGATATTAAATGATAAGAAAAATTATGTTTGCTAAATACAGAAACATATTACCTTTTAATATAATCATGTCTTTTGGTCACTTTTTCATTTCTGTAGCAACTAATACGGTTTGCATGTGAAATAAAAATCCACAGTATAATATCTCCTGATTTCCCTCATCTTCTATGTCTGGGATCATTTATTTAGGGAAGCAAACACATGGAATTTTTGCCGTTCCACATATATGTTAACCCCTTCCATACTTTAAATTTTTTTTTCTAAATGAGAAGAATATGGTTAAATTTTATGGTAAGATATTATACATTCTAAATATTTAGTTCAAATTTTACCAACTTTTAAAAATCTTTCTTATCTATAATCTCCAAGAAGTCCTTGTTTATGAATCTCTCATTGAATTAACATTATTTACATACTTTTGAATTGGTACTAAATACTTTCTCAGTAATTTTCATTTTAATAGCATTGGTTAGTTCAAAGGATTCATGAATGAATCCAGAGAAATATAATATAGCTCACCTTAAACACATTAGTATCTCCAAGACAAGACATACTGTGAAATCAATAAATATTTGGCAAAAGGATAGATTTATGAATAATAATAAGTTATTGCCTTATTAAATTTTGCTGGCTGAGTAACCTTCAAGAAGATCAAAACTAAAACAAGTTATTTTAGGGAAATAGCTATTTCCGTTAAAAGAAACAAGGATAAAATAATGCAGATAACCTTTCTTTGATTGTTAGTCTTCTGATTTAAGTGGTTCTTTATAATAATTTTATCAGAGCATATTTTCAGACTCAAAATTTCCACTTATGTTATATTTTAATTACTTCCCCAATCTTATTTTTAATCTCACCATTAAAGATGTTTCCTGATTATCTGTAGTTTAGCAAATGGCAGTTCATTTTGTTTTTCCAGATTTTAAAACTTCAACTAGTTCACTTAGACACTGAATTTGTTTTGAAAAATAATTTCAAGAGTTGATCATTTACATTTTAAACCTGTGCATCACTAATGTAAAACTTCAAATAACTGCTCTTACCAGTATATATTTATGTTTGCTTATTTGTTTTGCCAGAATAGAGCTTTATTACCACAGCTTTCTCTTTACATTTAATACACTTACGCTTACAGCTTTCATTATCTTTTAAGAGATAAAGAAGTGAATTATCAATACATAGGGAACACTATATTACCAATGTTAGTCCCTAAACAAATAATTAAGTGCATTTTTTCCCAAGATTTAAATCGCCCATTATTAAGAAAACAACTATTGTGGGCAACTTAAAGTAGAGAATAATTATAGATTACTTTATGTTCTAAAGTTGCCAAGTCCTACCAGAGGAAGGAACTATATTTGTCCTTGAATAGAAAAGTAGAGGTCATCATTTATTCGTTCAATAAATATTTTTGAATGCCTAATATGTGCCAAGCCTCATTCTTTGTACTGATAAAAGAGCAGTTAATGAAGTATAGTAAACTCTCATGTTTCATAAAGTTTGCATTTTAGAGAGACAGTGAGGAAGTCAATAAACACAGACACACACACACACACACACACACACATACACACATGCATACAATATTAAAGTGTCTTATATGCTACTAAGAACTTTGGGGAAAAATAAAGTTAGAAAATAAGAATTTTGACATTTAAGAGAGTTGGGAAGTGACATTATTAGTCTTACCTTTAACACAATGACTTTGGTTACCTTTTTGAGAATAGACTCTAGGGCACAAAGGCTGTAGCTGGGAGATGAGTTAGAATACCATTGATATAATTTAGGCGACCAAGTATGTACAGTGATTCAAACAGGGTAGTAATTGTGGAGGTGGCAAGGTATCATCATATTCTACACATATTCTGAATGTAAAACTATTGGAATTTACTGAAGAAAGAGATTGAAAGAAAGAGAAATGATACTCTACATTTTGATTTGAGGAATGGAAAAAATGGAGTTGCTATTAATTAAGATGGAAAAAACTACAGAATGAGTGAGTCTCTAGAGGAAGAGTGAGATTTTATTTTACACATGTTAAGTTTGAAATATTAGATATCCATCGAGTCAGTAATTTAATGCAAAGTTATACTAAAGCAGACAAAACTGGTTAGCTAAGAAGCATTGCTACAGAAAACAGTGAATTTAGCATCAAGGTAAAAGAATTAGTTCACTAAAACAGTATTCTAAATTTGTTCATATCTAATTACACAATGGCACATTAACAGTAAACAGAAAATATTAACAGTAAATATTTCCAGAAACAAAAGTAGATACAGAGAATTAGGGGTATCCATAACCATTGTGGGACTTTATCACACCTCTGTCATTGTTTTATAGATAAGAAAATCATAGCAAGCTATATAAAGTCCAAACAACATAGTACACTACAACTGCAAAACGAAACTCTTTTTAAGTGCACATGGAACTCATTCAACGCATAATAAAAACTAAAAATTCCAAAAATTGAAAAAATGCATAAGAAGTTCTCTCACAGCAGCAAAGCTAAAAATAAATAATAAAGAATAACCAACCCTTAAATTTTTAAAAAAATTCACGTTTAAATAACTCATAGTTATTTAAGAAAACGCAATAAATATTAGAAACAGCTGAAAATTATTTTAGCATCCATATCGAGATATCAGAATAGCATATAAAGCTCAAAACATATCAAGAAAAAAAAGAGTAACAAAAAGAGAAAAATAAATGTTTACCAATATTAGATATGAAAACAATGTTTTTGTAGTATTACTCAGGCTATAGCCTAAACTGGAAACAAAGCAAAGAGCCCTCAGTTGAAAACTAGCAAATAAATTGTTACATATTTCTACAGTGAAATAACATGCGCCTATGGGAAGGAACAAAAGACAACTTGAGGGAACAACATGGATGAATCTAACAAAACAATATTTAGCAAGAGAACCTAGACACAATAGAGTTACTTTATGGTTATATTTATATATTGTTCAAAAACAGAAAAAGCTCCTATTGTGTTAAGCATCAGAATGCCAGTTACCTTAGGGAGCTAATGCTTGGAAAGGGACACAGAGGGGCTTTTAGAATTCCAATAATATTTCATTGTGTGCTTGTTACACAGGTATGATAATTTCATGAACCCTTACTTAACTATGTTTATTCAGCATTTGGGGAATATAAATGTCACACTTTAATTAAATATATTCAACAATCTGGGGAAACGTAAGTTTGTATATGATATTCCAGGAGACTGGATAAGGACATGAAAGAGGCATGCAAACACAGAGTGAAAGAAGATGTCTGAGAAATGAATCATTGATCATGGTGTCACAGAGAGGAGAATAATGCAGCAAAGGAAAATAAGAACAAAGGTAGGAAATATTTTTTATACTGAGAAAAATTGAAAATGTGGAAGAAAAAGGGAACCATTTCTAGACTGACATCCTCAACTATGGGAGAAATGATGGAATCCCATAAGTAAATGTCTAGGTTTAGGTAGGCTCAGGTGCAGTTTATTCATAAGAATGGGAGTGACAATGGACATATGTGCTGGTAAGCAGACATGGTAGTAAAAGTTGGAGAATGATCTCATCTCATTGTTTCAGTTTCCTTGGAGGAAAAGGGAAAAAGGAAGCAGGTCAAATCTCAGGAAGAAAAGGAAAAAGAAGCTATTCAAGGAGTAAAAATATAACCATTATAAACTATTTCTAGTAGAGTGGCAGAGGCTTAGTCAAGGCAATGCATAATTGTGTTATTGCCAGGTTTACTTGCTTTTAGTAGTTACATATTTGAAGTGGGCTCAGTCACTGTGTGTGTGTGTGTGTGCATGCGCACACACTTATGAGTATTGGGTGCCTTTTGTAAGCATTGTTTTCTACCCATAGTCACCTATACAAGTGATGTGGTACAAAGAACAGAGAATTGAATTTAACCAGGATTGGCGCATTTCTACGTGAGTGGATGAAGGAGGAGAGGAGTGACGTTATTGAATGATCACAGATTTTAGTAGGAAAATGAGAAAAAAGATGAGAATATTGGCTGGGAAATGGGAGCTAGGAAGTGACATAAAATAAAACTAGGATCAATAAGCAGCAAGCCCCAGCAAAACTGAAACAATGTTGTGAGTCAGTAACAAAGAGATAGCATGGTTTCAGAGAATGGAGCGCAGAGAGTATGATCTTTGAACCTGGAAAAGAGGGCGATCAACTGATAGCATATGGTATTGGAAGCAGCGTAATGACACTGTAACCCACAAGAATTCTGAAAAGAGCACAGTTTGAGAGTCACAATGAGATACTGTCTTAGAGGAGTAAGAAGTGGTCAGAATGACTGCACCTTACTGCAAAGAAGAGAATTTTTGGATTATACTTTGATGACATAAAATTCAAAATCTGTCAATTTTAGAGAGGAGTAAGGGAGGCTGGGCTGGAAATAACAAATAGGAATTAGGAGAAGCCTCAATTACTTCAAGGCTGAGTATGAGATTTATGGGAGTTATACAGGAAGGTAGCATCCTCTGAGACTAGCTTCAGCCAGCACAAGGAAGAACAAGAAACCCTCACACAACCAGTTGGGGATATAGGAGGCTCTTGCTCTGGTGGAGTGTGAGTTCCAGAGGGCATAGGATAAGGGTGCCACAAGTTCAAGAGGTACTGGTGTTTAGGTAGGAAAAAGGGATATACAGAGATATATAGTGCTTAGTATGCAGTTACTGAGGGCTTATTTATATGGTGCTGACTGGCATAAATTGGTATAAAAGTAAAATGTAATTAATCTTGTGTATTGATATGGGTGCATTCACTGTGACGAATATACTAAGAGGAAACTGAGTGTGAAGTATATAAGGATTCTCTGTACTAACTTCACAATTTTTCTATAAATCAAATATTGTTCTAAATTTTTTCAAGTTTAAGAGACATAAAGCATGCTTAATATTGCAAAAAAACCCAAAAACCACTGCTCAATTATAAGGAAAATTCAAACTGAAAATAATGTTAAAATGATACGAAAACACTGATGTGAAAAAGTGCCATAATATAGAATATGAGTTTATGCAACAAAATATCTGATGTATTAAAAAGTAACATAATAAGAAAACATAAGTATTATTAATTCAAGTTACCATTGCATCTTGCCTGGACAATTGTAATAATTCATAAACTCATCTCTCTGCATCACCTCTGGCTTTTTCTCATCTGTTCTTTGCATTACAGCTTAAGCGATATTCTCAAAATGCAAATCTGAACATATCACTCTTACACTTAGCCAACAGTCACTTCAATTTACCAAATTCAATTGGTATTGAATTCACAAAACCTTTCATGACATATGCCCCGCCAACTTCTATAAAATAAATATAAACCAGTTGCCTCATACTGACCTTTTTTGTTTTTTAATTACATCATTTTAGAGTCACATGATATACTGCTTAGAAACACCTGTCCCTCCTTCATCTAATCAGTTTTTAATCTTCCTTTAGTCTTAGGTCAATCATCAATTTCTCATGGAGGCTGCTCCTTCCCAGTCTAGGAATTGATCTTTGTGATATATGCTTATAAAACTTTATTCCTTTCCTTCACATCAGCTCAGTCTGTAAATATACTCTGATTAGTGAAACAGTGCACTTGTTTTTCATTTTTGCTAGACTGTAATCACCTTAGAACCTGAATTACGTCTACTCAACATTGTATGCCCAGAGCCTAGCATGATGCCTGGCATAAAACTTTTGATATAGAAGTTTTTCAATAAAAGGATGTGGAGGAATTGAGAAATAGAAAAGGTAGTTTTGTAAAAATAAATATATGCCATTGTGTACAAGATCTAACATTATAAAGACTTCAATCTTCCTGAATTCAATTAACTAATTTATTATAATTATACTCATAATCCTAATTAAGTTTTATGAAGTAGCTTGAAAAATAGTTGTGCATGTCATCTATAAAACTAAATGCAATAAAATACGGAAAATATGAGTGACATGGGGGTATATAAAGGACAAATATACAGTTTTTAATGTTGAATTTTTTGCGTAAGAGAAATAGCATAGGGAAAATAAAGGAGCCAGAATAAACAATTTAATAATTACAAAAAAATCTAGAGTAAATGAGAAATGCATTGATTTTTCAATAGCAGTATTAATATAGATAATTGCAAAAACATCCATTTAGATCCACAGATTATACCTAATAGCAGTGTAAATTCTACATAAACTTAAGAGTTTAATATAAAAAATAGTCTCTAAGCAAGTAGAAGAACATATCTGTGAACATATGTTTAATAAAAATTTACTGCTCACATAGTCTAGTGTGAAATATATATTTTATATATACATTTGTATATGTACAAAATATTTTTTAACAACTCAACCACTTTAAACTTTAAGCCTTTTTTTTTGGCATGGGTTTGTGTGCCAGTTGATGTTAATTAAATCAGCTGTTTTTGGTTTTCTTTTTTCCACTTAATTAAAAAGAAAACCTTGTCAGAGTACTTCCCAGCCGGTAATGAGATCCAGCAGCCTATGTATGTCATAGAACTGGAGGGAAATCTAAGCCTCATGAATTCGGAGCTGGCAATCTATGGGATATATATATATATACTGTTATATTCTACTCTGGCCCAATTCTCTACTATATTTACTTCATCTCTTCAATCCTGCCCTACTCTAAAACTTCTCCATTTTCACTTGTCTTCATTAGTTTGATCCATGACAATGACTCAACTATCATTCAGAATCCAGCTCCTCCCACCAAAAGGCAACTTCAGGTCAGCTGCCTTTAATCAAATCTGCTTTACTCTCAACTGACAGAGAAAGAATATATGGCTATGTAATAGTTACTTTTATGTGTCAACTTGACTGAGCAACAGGGTATCCACATTAACCATTATTTCTGGGTCTGTGTGTGAGGTTGTGTCCAGATAAGATTAGCATTTGAGTCAGTGGACTCTGTAAAGTAGATTACCCTCCCCAGTGTGAGTGGGCATCGTTCAATCCTTGAGGGCCTGAATAGAAAAGATGAAGGAAGGATGAATTAGACCCTTTTTCTTCCTGCCTTCCTGCTTGAGCTGGGACATAGGTCTTCTCCTGCCCTTGGACTGGGATTTATACCATTAGCTCCCCTGGGTCTCAAGCCTTTGAACTCAAACTGGAATTACACTGCCATCTTTCCTGGATCTCCAATTTGCAGATAGCAGGTTGTGGGACTTAGCCTCCGTAACTGCATAAACCACATATACGTATACATGGTAGATACCATATATATATAGTACATATATACTATACATATCTATATCTCCTACTGGTTATATTTCTTTGGAGAACTGTGATTAATACAAGCTGCTTCATGTATCCAGTCAGAATACAAAGGGACACTGTCAGACTATGCCAGCACATATGTCTAAGGCATTCAATACGTCTATTAACACTCTTTCCACAAGGCGTGATCCTGTGGAAAATTTTGGTTGGACATTTTCTCATCTAAAACAAATAGATATTAGTGTAGACACAGTTTCCCAATTCCTTGAATCCCAAAATTAAGAGTTTCCTGGAACCTCTGACCATACGTAATCCAAATAGAGAAGCTGAATCTGACTTCCTCAGAGAATTATATCAGTATCTTGCTATATTGCTCTACATTCCAGCTCATTCCTTAGCCCAGAGAATTGTCATTTTTATTTTGGTTGGGTAAGATTACAACTACAACGAGTAAGTAAATATTCTCTTAAAGTGGGACTAATGGTGGGATCTTAGCTGTTGAAACTCTTCAAAGATGTTCATGTCTTTTATCTAAAAGCTGCAAGGATGTAATCATAAATGGAGATTCATTTTTTTCCTAGGATGAAAATATAGCATCCTTTTAATTAAATAAATATTATCCATTTACAGCAAGATTAGCCAATTAAAATACTTCCATTAAATATATTATTGCAAACCAAATAATGTTCATGAAGATTTTAAATGACATGGCAGGCATGTTAGCATACTTAACACAGATGTGGCCCGAGCCCATTGAATATAGATTTCATTATAGACTTGATATAAATATCTAGATACTTTAGTAATAGAATAAAATGTTCACAGTGATAATGTCTGCATGAGGATACTGGCAGCTTTCAATTCTTCATTTTGATAATGCAATAATAACTTTTAAATATTCAAACAATAAGGAATATCTTTTTCATTGCTTCCTCCTCTCCTTCACAAATTGAACCACTAATCAGTTCGATATGTATTTTCAAAAATATTCATTTTTTACCTTTGCTTAGGTATTTGTACTTTTGTCCATAAATAACATAATCTTTTTCCTTTTTTCAAATCATTAAAAAAAATGTATTGACCATATAGCAGGAAATGTGAGTCTAAATTCAGAAAATATTTCCTGTGTGGAAATACACATTTGGAAGTCATAAGCATACATGACCTTCTCTCTTGTGAGCTATCCAATGTATCTAAAAATCTTGCTGCCTTTATTTCCAAAACGTACTCAGAATCCTCTCAGCAAGTGTTGCTGTGACTCTGGTTCAAGCCGGAAGCAACTGTTCATTCATTTACTGTCCTTGCTCCTATGAAGGCCATTCTCAACACAACAATCAAAGCTCACCTATTGCATAAATACATACAAGGTCTCTCCTTCACTCAAAAAACTCTCTGATTTCTGATATTTCACCAATTCACTGTATATGAAAACTAGATGCTCTCATTAAAACACTGATACCATCGGGCAAAGTTACCTTCCAATGTAGCCTACAGATATTAAACCTTGACTCCTGAATAGTGGTCACGGTTTTAATTTTTCCTTTCCAAACTTAGATAGAGAACCCCTTTTCTTTGTTTCTTTAGTGTATGTATGTCGGAAATTTTTTATAAAAAACACTCAAATAACATAAATAGTACAAATAAAGTACATTTGAAAGTATAAGTTAAATCTTTAAGTATATGTTGCAATTCTCAGCATTCAGATGTACGTATCCATATCTCCTGAAACTTTTCCTGCCCAGCTCTCAGCCTAGCACAGTGTTTGAAGAATCCCCTGGAGTGCTCCAAGAAATCAAATAAAATAAATTAAGTCTGAGTTTCCACATTGCCTGGTAAGAATCCATGGCTTCAAAAGGGGATAAATCTAAGTGTCCTAGGCTCTGTGTTCTCTCTCTCTCTGTATATTCATTCTGAAAACCTTTCAACTCACTTCACAGTTGCTTCTCATTTTCTGCTCATTAGAGGCACCTTCTTCTCTACCAAGCCCCACTAACACAGAAACCAGTATCTCTTCTCCAGCCCTCAATATAAACTTTATAGACTCACACATTTACCAACACAAGCTCTCTGAACACCACCTTCTATGTCCCTCATATAAACTTTGATTCTACCAGGCCAAATCCAGATTTTAAGTCTTCAGTCCTGGGCACCTTCACTTACTGGAATTATGAAAAAAAAAACACAAAGCATGTAGCATGTTTTATTTAATAGCAACTATCAAATACCATCAATTGGTGATACACAGGAGACAGAGAGAGATCTACAATTACTGCTGCTTTCAGAGTTGCCAGTTTGGAGGGTGACTTTTGTTATATGTTGCCTGTTTTGTCAGGTGAACACACAAAAATAGGAGTACTTTCAAAGCTACTAACAAAGATATGCTTTGGGAAGCTTCATTTACTAACCTTCCATTCTAAAATGAAATAAACACATAATGTAAAAAGTAGAAGAGACAAAAAGCTTGATATGTATACATAGTTATAATTTATTTAAAGCATATATACATATACTATATGCTACTCTTAATTGACATAAACATATTAAATATTAATAAAGACATATCAATTTGTTTTTTAGAAGTTTGACAGATTCTACCATTTTACATTAGTTTATCTTATGTCCTCATCTCTAATTCATAACACTTCTTACTTTCTGGTCTGTATTTTAATTGTTTTTCTATTCATTTGGAAAAAATACATTTTCTCATTTAATTTTTAAAAATATTTCATGTTCTAAGTTACTAGTGTCATTCAATCTTATGTCTCTTTCC
>NW_006796610.1:0-29009 GCF_000442215.2 Lipotes vexillifer | reverse complement strand
TTTCCCTCTTCTTTTTATGTCGTTCACTTAAAGTTTATCTCATTGGAAACTAACAAAGGACTTTCCCCATTTATTTTTACTAATAACTTACTTCTGTCCTAGCCCAATCAGCCTAAGTCCACCAAGAACAAACTTGCAGCCTAAAGAAATATAGTTTATTGACCCAATTCAATGAGGGAAACTGGAATCAAGAGAAACCAAGGGCTACCTCACAAAACATAGAAGATACCATTATAAGAAGTTTGGAGATAAGGATACAGCTTAGATGAAATGTAAATGAAGCAGTCTCACAGCAAAGCAGGACTGAGTATGAAGAATTCAACATCTGACTTGGATTGTAAAGTGAATCTAAGATCTTTTCACCTTGAAAACTACAAAGTCAAGGTAAATGTTCAACTCCATGTCCAGAAACACTACGAGAAGCTCTACAGCTGGGTTGTAAATTCAAGTGCTTCTCTGTGTCAAAGTGACTTAGATCCTCCAACTAAGCATGGAATTAAATCTTACTGATATCATTTCAAATAGCAAAGTTCCTGATGGTCTATGAGTTTGGAGAGCAAATATTTTCAGTGAGGAAAAAAAAAGCAGTAGTCATCCAAACTGGGTATTTTTATGACACCTCAAAGCTGAAGCATTGCCCTGGTTGAAATAAGATTTCCTGCTAAATTTTTAGCTGGCTGTATCAGAGTCTATTATTTGGATCTGCTGAATTACTGGACATATTTTCATTTGTTCATTGGAGCTGATAGTTTCTTACTTTTGTAAGAATAAATATTATTTTTTAGTCACTATGCTTACTAACAAAGTTGTGTTCCTAAGATAGCTTTCTTAAGATAAAATAATGTTATATCTTCAATACTTCTTAAATTTCAAGTCTACATGACATAGAAGAAAAAATAAATACAAAAACAATTCAGTGAGTCATTGAGAGGTATAAATAAGTATTTTAGAAAATAGATCAGGGCATAAAATTATAAATTATCTAATCAGATTATCACTACAAAATATAAATAAAACAGAATTTACTGACATTAAATGACCAGATTTAAGAGTACTTGCTTCTTTTTCTGCTACCATTGTTGTTTTTAACTTACATAATTTTAGATTGATACTGTAAACATCCTGATGATAAGGGATAAACCAGATATATGAATAATTTAATACAAACCCTAACCCATCTAATTTAAAAAAATACAATCTGTTAGTAAGGCTAACATATCTAGACCAATTATCTATACTAAAAAGTTTCTATTTTCAAGTTTATATTACCACAAATTTATTCTATGTAGTAGAAACTGAATAAAATATAATGATGGCAACTACTAGCAAAGGTGAAAATGAATATGTAAAATCCGGAATGCATGTATAGCAGGTATTGAGGCAGTGCTAATAATACATTAATCTTTTTTAAAGAAGATGTTGGGGGTAGGAGTTTATTAATTAATTAATTTATTTTTGCTGTGTTGGGTCTTCGTTTTTGTGCAAGGGCTTTCTCTAGTTGTGGCAAGCGGGGGCCACTCTTCATTGCGGTGCGCGGGCCTCTCACTATCGCGGCCTCTCGTTGTGGAGCACAGGCTCCAGACCCACAGGCTCAGTAGTTGTGGCTCACGGGCCTAGTTGCTCCGCGGCATGTGGGATCCTCCCAGACCAGGGCTCGAACCCCTGTCCCCTGCATTAGCAGGCAGATTCTCAACCACTGCACCACCAGGGAAGCCCCACATTAATCTTCTTAATCCCATTTGTTTAAGAAGAATGTTGGAGATTTAAAGTAATTATTTCAAGTCCTCAAAAGAGAAAACTTTCATTCTGTGTCTATTAAGGTAAAAGCTACATAGGATACTTATGTTAATAACACAGACTACTGAAACTCCTATTAATAATACATTGTGTATTTCTGTAATTAAGAACTTGACTTCATAAAATTAATTTGCTTTTATAGCATTTCATTGGGACTTTTCTCAAATATGTAGTCATTTTGCATGATTTAGAGGAATAACTAAAGTTTAATTTCTTGAGTTTAGACATACTCCTGCTGCTTTTCTTCTGGAGAATGTTTTCTGGGATCTATTAATATACAAAGTAATAGCTGTAGTTTAATATTTATTACTACTATGGTTTCACAGTTATATATTTTTAAGTTTTTATCATTGATATATTTTAATTTTTTCTCTTTTCCCCATAAGAGTACTATATCAATGTCTCAAAATAGAATTCTGAGTATATATTTAATTAGTCATGAAGTGCTTGAGATGTTTCTGAAAACTTACTGAACATACAGCAAAATATTTAATTGTGCCAAGGGAAATTATGTTTCATCAAACTATTAATTTTGAATCAAGAGTCATTATATGTGCTGTTAGGTGAAACCTTTCTCTTTCATTCTTTTTTAACCTATATATATCAGGGTCCCATTTCAAAATTATATGTGGCTGAGTCATGTAATGCTATTTCAATCCTAAATTTACTCTATAGCACTGTCCTACTTGCAACAGCTGATCCAACCAAACTATAAGGACATAAGTCATTAAGAAAAAACAAACAAAAAAAGAATAATTAAATATTCACATGAATAACGTAATAGATCCATGCACTATTTGCAACAATATTTCTAAAACTTTCTATATATACTTTATGAAACTTCTGACATTATCCCATTTGATTTTAGAATTAATGTTTCAAAGTATATTTGTTAAGAATATGTAACCTCAGTAGTGTCTAAGCTATAACATTTAGTAATGATATAGTATTATTATCTAAACTGAGTTGACATTCAAACTTCAAATTGTCCCAATAAGACTCTTTGAGTCTACACTCCACCATTCTGGCCCATTGTCCAAATTGTAATCATGTTATACTTATTTGCCATATCACTTTATTCTCCTTCAATTTGAAACAATTTCTCAATATTTCTTTGTCTTTCATGACTTTGCATTTTTAATGAGTTTAGGATATTTACTGGGTAGAATGTCAAATTTAGGTTAGTCTATATTTTCCTCATAATAAGATTCAAGCTATACATTTGTAGCAAGAATACCACAGAAGTGGTGGTGTGCCCTTCTATGTGCAGTGTGTTGGGACCTCATCATGTCAGCCATTTCATTATTGGTAATGTTAACTCTGACCACTTGGTTAGGATGTTGTCTGTAAGGTTTTTTCCACTGTAAAGTACAATTTTCCACTCTATAAACAATAAATTGTGGAGAGATACTTTGAAACAAATATTCTGTTTCTCATTACATTTTAATATCCATTGATGCTAAATCAAATCTAACTATTATGGTTGACATGTATTTTTTCACTAATACCATAATTTCCTCCACATTTACTACAGTTTATATAATACCCCTATATGACATTTATATATATCCCTATATATAAAATAGATTTCACTTCCTATTACTTTATCATTTTATTACTCAATTTATTTATATCATGGTAGACTCACAGACACCTATTTTATTTAATGGGTATATTATATTATCATCATTATTTATTTTTGATGATTTTATTATTCTATATTTGGCCAATATGAGTAACTGCAAGCTGCTTCCACAGACCATACAGGGGTATCTGCTGTTTTCAATCAGCAATACGTTCTGAATATAAGTTGATATAAATTAACAAGATCGTTACTGTATTTTAGAACTACACTGTACTTTATTGTCTGCCAGCAGCATGGCTTATTCAATCAATTAATTATGCATAAAATATAGATTGTTTCTAATATTTTATAAATGGAAACAATGGGCTAATGAACAAGTATTACATATAAAGTAATGTACTGTTGAATGTGTATTTTCAAAGTAATTTCCTAGAAGTGGGATTGCAGTTTCAAAGGTAAACATATGTATTTCTGTTACATATTGGCAAATTTCTCTCACTAAGGGTTGTACCAAGTAACAATTTCAGAAGCAATTCAAGAGAGTACCTGTTTCCCCACAGACTTTCTAAAATAAGCCTTTATTTAGTCAAGCTTTTAATCGTTTAGTAGGACAAAATAGGTGCATCACTAGTTTTCATCTGTGTTCTTATCCTTTTGTGAATTGCCTCTTCATGCATTTACTTATTTTGTATCTTAGTTGTTTTCCCTCATTTCTAGTATTTATTTATATATTTGCTAATATTAAACCTAAATTAGCTCTGATTATCTTTTCCATGTGACAGTGCAACTTTAACATAGATGTTTTATAATATGTTTTAATTCCTTGTATGCTCTTCACCCCTCATAGATTCTCCTAGATATTTATGGTTATTATTTTCAAAGAACTTTAGTATGAACTTTTGTAGCTACATAAATTGTTTGTATTTTTATCAGAATTATATTAAATATAAAAATTACCTTAGAGAAAATTGACATTTTTTGGAATGTTTAACTTCCTATCTAAGAATAAGAGATGCCTTTCTATTTGCTGAAATCTACTTTTTGTGATATATATATATTCATGTATATATTTCACTTGTATAGATCTTGCCCATTTACTTTAGGTTTATTTCTGAGAATTTTATTTTCTCACTGGCTATCACAAATAGAGTTTTTATTTCAATTATTTTATCTTCAAACTGGTTATTGTGTGTCTATGTGAAGGTTATTTATTTCTGTATGTTAATTTTTGAGTTTCTACCTTATCAAATTGCCTATTACTTGAGTCAGATATAATATTGGTTTTCTGTTTCACTTATGCTATCATATCATCTGAAAATAGAGAGTGTTACCTCTTTGTTCTTAGTCTAAAATCTCTGACTTCTCTTGTCTAGTTACATTGACTAAAACCTCCAGTACAATGTTTATAATAGTAGAAGTAAGGGATATCCTTGTCTTATTCCTAATCTTAATGGAGATATCACTGTGTTTCAACTAAAATCAAGATTCATGCTTGAGGAATATGTTTAAGAACATATTTCCTATTAAGAAACAATCCTTCAATTACTATTTCCTGAGTGTTACTATAAACAATGTTTATTGAATTTGCTTACAGTCTTTTTTCTGTATCTATGAGAAAAATAATAAGTTGTCTCGTTTTTTTGTGATTTTTTACTGTGGTAAAATATACATTACATACAATTTACCATTTTAACCATTTTTAAGTGCACATTCAGTGGCATTAAAAACATTCACATTATTGTGATACCACCACCACCATGCATCTCCAGAAGTTCTTCATCTTCCCCAGCTGAAACTCTGTACCTACTAAACAGTAATATCCCATTCCCTTATCCTTCCAGACCCTGAAAACCATCATTATACTTCCTTGTCTCTAGAATTTGACTACATTATATACCTCATGAGTGTATAAGTGGGATTATACAATATCTGTCCTTTTATGAAAGGCTAATTTTACTTAGTATAATGTCTTGAAAGTTCATCCATGTTGTAGCATATGTCCGAATTCCCTTCCTTTCTAAGACTGAATAATATTCCACTGTATGCATATACCACATTTTTTAAATGCCATTAATCCACTGATGGACACTTGGTGTCTTCCAACTTTTAGCTTTTATGAAAATATGAGTACAAATATTTGTTTAAGTTTCTAACTTTATTTCTTCGGGGAACATACATGGCAGTAGAATTACTGGATCACATGGAAATTCTAGGTTACTTTTTTGAGAAATTGCCACCCTGTTTTCCACAGTGGCTACAGCATTTTACATTCCCTCCAACAATGGCAAATATTTCAGTATCTCAACAACCTTACAACACTTATTTTCTTTTTCTGTTCTTTTTAATTTTGTTTTTGCTTTTGTTTTTTGTATCCTGATGAGTGTAAAATATATCTCATTGTGGTTTTGAAGATGTCTTTCTTTAAGTCTACTATTATGATGTATAATAGTAATGGATTTATTAACAGTAAAACGACCTTGAACTGCTGGAGTAAATTCCACCTTATCATGGTTAAAAGACTTTTTTATGTGGTATTAGGTATTAGATCCTGTTTAATAATGTTTTATTTACTAATTTTATATTCTTTTAACTATGTTTTGGCTGAAAATTGAATTCAGCCGCTGCAGCTGAGGTAAAGAGATGTTTCTGGAGGGCAAATGGCAGGAAAAATAAGCAAAACAAGAAGAATCAAATCTTTTCTTTCATCTGTTTACACCTAGTTTCTCCCTCATCTCCCTATTGATATAACCACATAGGAAACCATCTCAGGCAACATCCCAGCCCCAGTGTCACAGAACAGAATACAGAAGCTTGGTTTGGGAAGCCTTTTCTTAAATTATATATTTATTTTGCTAAGTTGCTTAACATTAATTGTACTTAATCATAAATGTTATTCTTAGTATCTGTATTTCTTCTCTAAATTATCAAAGTGCTCTAATTGCAGTAAAAATAATGTTTACATGTCTGGTGGGAGGTGAGGAGGCAGTAGACTTCACAGTACTGAAGAGAAAAACCTGAATTTTACAAAGTTTACACTTAATAATATCTTATTGGTTGTTCATTACCTTCATTGGCTTTGAAAACTTTATTCAAATTATTTTGATGGGGTTTTTTTGAGACATTTTTTTATTGTATGTCCAAATACATTCCTATTATTTCACTGCTATTATATTGAAAAAAGAAGACTTCTCTGCTTGAAGAAATAATGATGTTACAATTTACTTCATGGAGCAAAAAAAGAAATGGCTTGCTTTTATCAACTGCAGATGTCCTATCTATGTTCCTTTTGATGTTATTTCTTTTACTAAGCAATTTTCATTTAATTCTTTATAAAACCAGTTTTCTTCCATTCCCTTATTGAAGGTCAAAATGTTTACCTGAATTTCTCACAAATTTTAAGTAGCAGCTCAATTTTAGTCATTTTCAGTGGGCAGAGTAAAGAATACTGTGAAAAATCTTCAACTATGGATAGAGTTAAATTACACTCTAACTGTAATTTAACAGGTTTTAGCCTTTTGGCACAACTTAACCTGTATAAAAACAATTCTTCATATTGTCCTCATGGCTGTGGCATTTCTGATTCTATTCTAGTATTCCAAAAATTACATCTACATTGTCAAAGGTAAAAATTAAAAGATGTTCGGTTTTTCTCCAGGAGTAAAAACACCCCAACATTTTGCATTTCTTTCTTAATTAAAATAGCCTAAAATAACATAATAATAAACACACACAAATATACAAGGCATGTGAATCACACTTAGTCTTACATTTAAGGAAAATATTCAGGTTAAAATTACCTTATTTTCAAGTTTCTTATATGCCAACATGGCTATACAAATAACTACTTTATAATGAGTGTCAATTAGAATTGTCAGACACACAGAATGATTAACCTAAAGGATTCACTTGAGAGTTTAATGAAAGCAGAGTTTAAGGAGCTGTGTACAGGTTTAAAGAACCTCAAGGGTTTGATGAAACACTCAGGTGCCATCTACAGTAAGAAGCCATTACACCGATAGTCCTGAAGGGGAAAGGGGAGAAAGTGGTGTTACCCAGACTTCACGACTCCAAGGAAAAGTGACCATCTGACATAAACTGAAACTGTAGAATAAACTGAAATTGCTAGAATGACGGTAATGCAGGGAGCAAGAAGGGGAATACATATCTAATGTGTTTCTCTATTTGTCTTTTAATATCCTATTAGGCTTTCTACATGTTGAACCCAGGGAAAATCAGAGGGAAAGGAAAACTACCTTGGTGATGTAATATGTAGCGATCCGATTCAAACCTAAGTACGTCATTTTGGGGGATGCTAATGTAAATGGCATTGTATTTTTAAATTCAAAGTCCACTTGTTCATTGTTAGTATATATGAGAGTGATTGACTTGATTTAAATAGCCCTTCAAAGCTATGCATTTACTATTGTATTATATAATAAAGCCACCTCAAAACAAAAACAAAATAATAAAGCCACCTGGACCAGAATCTAGCATATAGGAATACTATCAAACAATGTAAATGAGTGAGGTTCAGCTACCAGCAACAGTAATGAATAAATCTCACAAACAATACTGAATGAAAAAAGCAACACAAAAAATCGTATACTGTATGATACATTTACATAAATTTCAAACCCAGGCAAAATCAGCAAATAATGTTAAAAAGTGAAGATTATGCTTACCTCTTGGAAAGATACTTTATAGAGAGCAACTAGTTGCACATGTGGGGCACCTCTGAGATATGAATATTCTGTTTGTTCATTTAGGTGGTGAAAGCAAGTTTGTATCTATATATGATACATGTAATTTAACGTATGTATATTATGTACATTTTAAAAAGGAATTCCATTTGATTTTATTCAACATTTCTGATATTTTTTAGTATAAGGGATTTTTAGCATATTTACCCATGGCATTTACCCATTTGATAAGATGATATAGACCTTAAAAGCAATGCATTTTTATTATAACCCAGAAGGTAAAATTCCTTCATATGTTTATCCCCAGCTCTTTCTCTCCGTCTTTCTGTCTCTTTCCATCCTTCTCTCTGTATCTCTCTTTTACACACACATACACACACACACACACACCACAATTTCTTGTTTATTCCCTTCCAATAAAGGATTATTTTTCCTCATCTTTGTTTACTGTAAAATGTAAATTCTCTTTCAAGATAGGAGTGAAAAGAACCGCTTGAGGGAGTAATTATAGTAAAAAAAAAAATCTTAATTTTGCAGTGAGGTAATTTATAATCTTAATTAACTCACATTTTCATAATGTTTCTATTGACTTCTTCTGGACTCTCAGGAGCATAACACATAATAGTATTTCTAATTCACTTGCACATTTGCATTTAATAAAAATATACCTCTCTTTATATCACTAGGTAAATAGTCATGTTTGATTTTTATTTCAATGCACTACACTTTTCCAGGTAAAAATTGATGAAATGGGCTTCTTGTTTCAATTATCCTGATATGCACTAAATTGAAGTAACGTTTAATTTTTTTCTTGCTGGCTTTTCATTTACTTTTAAAAACACAAAACATGAAATGGGGAAATGTGTTCTTGAGATGTTATTCAGAATAATTTAACAAACACAGAATATTATTTTATGCTTATAAGGCACTACAAACACATGTAAATTCATTTTTAACAGCATAATGCAGTTTAATCGCTGTAGTTAGAACTAGAAAGACGATAGAGAAAAGAAACAGCAAACAATTTAAAGTGTTAAATGACACACAAAATCACAGAGGCTTTTAAAAAGCATGATTCTCTCCGTGCCTGAATCTCTGGGTAGGTTAACTTACCTACCCCAGGAAAACAAAATTTTAGAAGCATAAGAATTGCTAGTTTTACTGAAATATTTTTTATGGGCCAGAATTTTTTATGTTATTTCCTCCCCTTTCCACCCCCAACCTGCCACAAATGTTTGAGGTTAATATGTACTATCCTCTGTTCATGGAAAGGCAACCAAGACATCAAAGTATAAATTTTAAGTATGGCAGCACCAAGTCTGTCAGCTGGAATTCCAACCTCAGTATATTTTATCTTGAACCCATGCATTTTTTTTTTTTTTTTTGGTAAGCTATTGACAAATTCCCAATTTGTCTAGATTTGTCTTTGTCTGAAATTTGAAAGAGGTTAATGACAGCGGCTTGCCTACCTCAAATTCCTGGAGAGCTCAGGAACAGCGCAGCATCCTCAAGAGGGAATGAAGAACCTGACACCTGACGGAGGCCATTGCCTCAGACCTGAGACGTGAAGGACAGCGGAGGAAGGGCAGCGGATGGGGCCAAGGCCGGGAGGGGCCTGCCAGCACCGCCTCCTCTGCTCCCCGCCAGCAAGTGTTTCTAAAAAGCGTCCTTGTTCCTCGTGGCAGCATGTTTCTTTCACTGTCTCTGGTGCGGAGAGAAGCAGCTGGGAACCTCCGCGGCCCTGCCTACAAACGAGCGCTGAGCGCCCCTCACGCGATAGTGGTCCCTGGCCCTGCGCTCACCCGGGCTTGCAGGGCTGGGGGGCGGGGCCCAGGTCAGCTCAGCTCCCGCCCCCCAGGCCCCACAATCCCCCAGGTCTGCGAGAAGGCTCCGCTGCCAGTCTCAGCAGCGTGGGAATTGCCGGAGGAGGTCATGGCGGCACGTGACCGCAGGTCCACCAGGGAACTGGCCGGGGCTGTGGAAGGCTCCTCACCACCTCCCTGTCCTTGCAATATGCGTTCTGCCCACTGTTCTCATAGCCAGGGCCTGTTCAGGGTCTAAGCCTAGGGAGAGCAGTGTGTGGTTGAGACCTTCCAGAAGGTAGAGGTGACTGAAACCCGTTAAGGCCTCTATATACGCTGAGATGCTGGCGGGCAGGGGCGGACAGCTGCTAGTCTTGCAGCCGCTGAAGACAAGCCTGGTAAGTTCCTTTGCTGATTTAAGCTGCCACCTACTAACCTGCAGTGGGCTGCCTCTTTCTTAGGCCTCTTGCTGCCCTGGAAGCCAGTTTGTGAACCAACAGAGTCCCCTCAGCTGTTCTCTCTTTCCGCTGGGGCCCAGGCCATGCAAGTGGCGCAGGCGCCCGCGGCCTCCTTTTTACCCTCAGAGCGCGCCCTAGTGGCCTGTGACTGTCAATACAGGTTGTTTTGGTAAAGTTTCCAAAAAAACAACAAAATTAAATTTAAAAAAATAAACTTTTTCAAACTGTTACTGTTTTCACAGAAAAAAATGAAAAAATATCAGTTGCTTCAGAAGTGTGCAGAGGCCCAATGAAATAGGGTTAGTGATAAAATATAAATATTAAATTTATGGGTCCTAAAGAAAAAAACAAATAACCAAAAAGCCCTTGCCGTAGGCCTGCTGAGGAAGGATGTGGACACAGGAGTCCCTTTCACTCCCTTGTTCTGCTGCTAACAAGCCCTGTGACTCTGGATGAGATGTTTAACTTCTCTGGCAAAAGCATTTAATGATAGAGTTTTAAAAGCATGATATTAGTTAATATTTGCAACTTAAATTAGTGCCTGTAACAAGATAAGTGCTATATATTGCAGTTATTATTATAATTAGTTTGCTGTCCAAATATCCTATAAAGTAGGAGGAAAATAAACCTTGTTCTGTTCAGAAAGAGAAAAAAAATCATGAAAAAGACCTGAAATCAGGGTTCTTTAATCTATTTGTGCTGCTCTGTGACCTTGGTAAAGGCATAAATTCTCCGAGGCCTATTCTGTATCTATTTGAAAAGTGTAATTTCAGAGGGACTTTAAGATAATTATATTTAATAATAATATTTTTTTAAATGAAAGAATTAGAATGTTATTGAATTTCATCTCTAGTATCAATTTGCTAATTTTCTACATGTAAAAAGTTTAAAAAAATGGAAAAAATAAATGTTTAGTTATCCTATCAGAATGCTATTACACACTCAATTTTCAATTTCTTTCCTAATTAAACCCTAATTTAATATAAAAGGGGAGAAATATAATTCTCATTATTTTATAAAATTCAGGAAACAGCCCAACAGTGATAATCAGTCAATTAATTATATTGGTTGTAACAAAAAGTGATAGTGATAGTGAATCATAGTAAAATCATAGATTAAATACAGGCATACCTTGTTTTGTTGTGTTTCACTTTATTCATATATTGTATGTTTTTACAAATTGAAGGTTTGTGGTAACCTTGTGTAAAGGAAGCTTATTTTTCCATTTTTCCAACAACATTATTTTTTCGTTAAGGTATGTATATTGTCTTTTTAGACATAACACTGTTGTACAGTTGATAGACTTCTATAGTGTAAACACAGTTTTATATGCACTGGGAAACCAACAATAACAACAAAAAAAATCTGTGACTCGCTTTATTGTGATGGTCTAGAACCAAACCTGCAATATCTCTGATGTATGCCTGAAATTAAAATCTGCCCATAGAAAAAAAAATGAAATATCTATAGATATACTAGTAGGAATGATATAAGCTGTTGTTGGTTAGGCAGCTATAGTCAATTCTCATTTTTAGTAGTAGTTATCTTCTGTAATAGTGCCATAACACTGACAATGAATACTGAAACAATTCTCATACAGGAAATACCGGGGTAGGTTCCTGTGAGCCTCAGGTCACAGCATTTTATCAACTGATCAATACATAACCTGGTTTTATGTATGTTTCTCTTTACAAACACCTTATTTAATACATATTTTTATTCATTAACTTTGAATTAACTTCCAACAGCTCTGTAACTCATGTCTGAACAAAACTTATAGACATCTATCTTCTCTGTAAGGCACATCACAGCCTTCTTAGGAACACTAGACAGCACTTCAGCACTATGCTTGGGGACCATTTTAAAAAGTGAAATCATTTAAAAAGAAGCACAAAAATGTAAAAATGTGTCATTTAATCGAGCACCAAAGGGACATTTGTGTACAATGTGAGAACTGAAACAAAAGACAGAGTACCACCTTGTTCCACCTCACCTGAGAACAGGTGACTCAAATTTTTCAGTACTGAGCATCTCTATGAACAACTGTGAAAGTGCAGTAAGAAGTGATTTTGGGGTTACCAAGACAGTTTTAACAAGTGGGCAAATTTGTAAATATGGAATCTGCTAATAAAGAGGTTCAACTATATTTTATGACATGTTTCAGGTTCTGACTTCAAAGATGCTGTTTTACCCTTATTTCAGGCAGCTTTTGACACACTCATAAACATAAAGCTAAGCCATAAACATAATATATAAACATATAAGCATGACTATAATACATACACATAAAGCTAAGTCAACAAAAACTCATTATCCTTATGAGCCATTTCTGCCCAGGCCTTCAGACTTATTATTTTGCCATTTTACTAGGGTGAGCCGTGACGCTCATCCATGAATTTGTTTTGGTTCACCCCTCTGAATTTCAGGATCTCAAGCTGCTTTCTATAGAATAACCCACCTGATCTTTGACCATGTGGTGACTTCCCAAAAGGCACAGCTTCTTCATAGCTGTTCCATTCAATATTCAAATGGGGGGATTTATATGATACCATATATCATGCCATAGATTCCCCCCTGTCACTTATACCTTATATTATTTCCTGCATAATGCACTTGACCTTTCAGATTTACCATTATGAATCTGGAAAATAAACCCATTAGGCAGAGCACTCTGTTCATCCTCTGCCCACTTCTCTGACCTTGATTATTCTTGTGTATTATTACCCAGGAGAAATAAATACACAAAGAGCCTGTATACACACTGAGAGTTTCATGAGTCATTTTAATTATTAAATTTTTGTTATCTTGATTGATAAGGTTAAGCAAAAGTCTCTAGTCATCAATATCATTTAAGTAATATCATAAACTTTATGATTAGTTTTGTCTTAAAAAAGAAAAGAAAAAACAAACAAAAAATTTTCATTGAAAAGACCTGAAAATAATCACCAACTCTATAAAAATAATATTCTTAGTGCCAAGGTTATAGTTTCCAAAATGACATTGTAAGAAGAGATTTGCTTACCTCCAGTTACTGAGAATATTGTACTGTCTTAAGTTAGAGAATCTGTATCCATTTATGTCTTATATTTAGGCCTACAATCCTACTGAAATTGATTTTTTGTGTATGGTGTCAACTAAGGATAATGGCGTGTTATGTTCTCATGTCAATATTTAATTGACCATGCACAAGTTAATGAAAACACCAGCAGTCAAAAAGATGTGGTCAACAAGCCAAATCTCTTTTTGTATGACCTGTGAGCTAAGAAAAATTTTACATTTTTAAATTATTGGAAAAAGTAAAAAGGTAATATTTTGCGACGTGAAAATTGTATGACTCAATTTCTTTATTCATTAATACAGTTTTATTAGCATATAGCCATGCTCTTTTGTGGACATCTTGTCTTTTGATATTTTCAGAGAGAATTGAATTGTAATAGAGACGGTGTGGTGTGCAAAGCCTAAAATGTTTATTATTTGGCACCTCATAGAAAAAGTTTTGCTGGTTTCTTAGAAAGATTCACTTTACTATTGTGCTGCAGTGTCACCTCTGACAAAAATCAAGTGACCATATATGGTCAGGTATATTTTTCAACTCTCTGAGTGACCCATTATTCTACGTGCCTATCTTTGCACCAAAAATACACTTAGCAAATTACTGTAACTTAATAATATATCTTGATATATCAAAGTATCATTTCTCCAGTTGTGTTGATGTAGTTATTTTTGGTTCTTCTTTCCATTTCGTATTTTTTATATCAATTTTAGTACAAATGTGTTATTTTTCCACAATATAGCTTCTGGATTTTTACTAGAATTGCATTAAAGTATAGATCAATTTGGGGAGAGTTTAAATATATATATATATGTGGGGAGAGTGTATATATATATATATATATATATATATATATATATATATATATATATATATATATATATAAAATGAGACTTCCAACACATGAACATTAAATATTCTTTATTATATTAGTTTTCCTTTTCAATTTATCTCAATGTTTAGAAATTTTCGTGTAGATATCTTTCACATCCTTAATTGTATTAGTCTATCTATTTGATTTTATCCTATTGTGGGAATATGTTAAATATTTTTTTTTTCTGCTGCTGGAGTAGTTTGGAAATTATTTTGAATTCCCGATGTACACAATATTATTGCCTGCAATATTGACCCTTTTTATTTCCTGACTCCAACGCACATAATTTTAATTTCGTTTCCTTGCCTTTGTTGAAATAACTTTCTAGGCCCAAGACTGAGCTGCTCCTGCCTTGAGTACCACATCAGCAAAACAAAACTTAGATAACATTTATGTCCCTATAAGTGCTTGCCTTGACCAGAAACACAGTATATCCAGTCAGCCCATCCCCAAATACCAAGCCAACTCTGGGCCTTCTCACCTGAGCAAGGCTGACTTTGTGGCCCCAGCCAATCAGATATTTTCTATTTGTCTCTTCATTTTTCTTTAGCCTTTATCCTATAATAAGTTCGTGCCTTCCATCCTATTTTGCAGTGCTTCCAAAGGAGACTGTCCTCTTCATGATGTGTTAAGTAAAATTGGTTTGTATCACCTAAACTGTTTACTTTAATCATTTTTAACAGTTTTTGGAGATAAGAAATGGGATCTGCAGCTGAGTGCCAGTGGCTTGCAAGATAAGACACACAGGCCAGGTGCCATGGAACCCTTTGAGTTCACTGATCCTCTAGACCTTACTGAGGACCTTGGGTAAGTCACTCTTGGATTTGAGTTCTGCTTCCTTGCATGCAACTCTGTGATTCAAAAAAACTTTATTTTAAAAACATATATATATATAGAGAGAGATATAGATATAGATATAGATATTTTTTCCAGAAAGGTTCTGGGGTAGTTTTATTCAAGTCTGCTGGGTGGCAGCCATTAGGGGACTCACAAAGCTTCGAGGTAAATCCACAGCATAAACAGCTGGGAAACTTGGGAAAATAAGACAAGAGATTCTCACTATTTTGACCATCAAAATTAAAATCTAAATAGTCACAAGTCACACAGTTAAAATACATTAGGGCTTCTGTCGCTATAAAGAAATCTTCAAGTGAAAGGAGCAATAGATCTATTCTAATGGGAATCTTGGAAGCCAAAGCCACAAAATTGGTGGGCACAGTTGGTAGTGTGCTCTCCACCTGACTGAGAGGCTCTTGTGCTAGGATACATTGGTCAAGGAATGGGTTAGGTTGATACTTGGTCACCAGCCAATCTCAAGAAAATTTCTGTATAATGAAGTATACTGTAAAACACCATGAAATCCCCAAGCCAGTGTCACATCCTTAATTTGGTTCTGAGAGACCCAAGTTTCAATTAAAGAAAGTTTCAAAGAATTGAGTGTGCACTTGCTTATTTTATGTCTAAGAACTGTAGTCCTGTAAGCTGTAGGTATCTACAAATATGGTAAAATCTTACTAAGACAATCTAGAATTATAGTGGCCATTATGGGAATGTTCCAATTAGATGAAAACATTCATTTAAGAAGTTTACTTGAAAACAGGAGTTCCCAAATCAAACAAACAAATGGGATACCTATTTTAATTGGCATGCAGAAGTCTTCAAATGGCTTCAAGATTCCAAATAGCTTCTTTGAAAGATTCCTTACAAAAAGCTAATAAACATTAAAGATATAAAAGGTACCTAAACCAAAAGATTGTAAGACTGACTTGATGCTTACTACACCACCTGTATCCTCTTTTACTTGAATACTCATTCTAACGATTCTTTATCTGAATTGCCTTTCCACTCTGAAGAGACCACAAGACCATAAAAGTTCACCAAGTTAGTGGTCTTACAACTGCAGTAGTTCCAAGGCCAGAAACCTAAAGCAACACCTGGGCCTCCCCCACTGCACTTTCTTAGGTGTCCTTCATCAAAATACTGGTCCGGAAAATGGTGTCTCATTTGCAATCAACAGAGACACTAGAAAAAGATTGTCCTTGAAGATTTTGTGCAAATTCTTCCACACCAACCTGAATGCCCCTGTATCTACCCTTTCTGGAGATCCCCATATGGGCCACTCCCAGGGTAGATGAGATCCCAAGGAACTCTTCAATAAACTGCTACCAGTTAGTCCCTTAAACAGCCTAGGGGCAAGTAAAATTAAAATTAATGGAAAACTTTGCCAAATTCTGATAGATACTGGAGCTACACTCTTTTCTTTAAACCTACTCACTCCAGAACCTGCAGATGGGATCCTGGGAATACTGGCAGAAGCCAGAACAGGATGAGAATTTTTAATAGAATCAGCTCTCCTGGATCGCTGCAGTGCCTGGTCGAGAAAGGAAGGTAAAATTTCATTTGTTCATTGCATTCCAAATCCAGACTCTTGTGAATCTGGCTTTGGGCTGCCTATTGGTTATCAATCCGTAAATTACTTTCCCAAGGACAGCTATTGCCTTCTTGTTTGTCTCCTTTTATGTCCTGAGAACTTGCCTTGGCTTTCTGCTTGCATGGTACACTCAGGTTGTTGGTTCTTATGTACACAGGTAGCTCAGCCCTCAGGTTGGGGGCCCAAAAATATGGTCGGACAGAAATGTGGGCTGTATTCTATTTGTGGCTAGGGTCTTACTATCTGTTGCCAGCTCTTAGTGGAGTCGTCTAAGTCCTTCTCTCTTTTGGGTATCTTTGAGAGTGTCTCTGGATCTTGGGAGGGATGGCATCTTTTTCACCCTCTTACAGTAAACCTCTTCCACCCATGGGGTCGTTCAATACTGCCAAAAATAGCCTCATAGAAACCTTGTTTTTAGGTTTTCTCCTCTAACCTAACTGTGTACCCAGAAACTGTGTACCCAGAGGGAAAGAAAAACATTTGAAAGACAAACAGCTTTCAATCGAGAACATAGGAATCATGTAATTTTAGTCAGCAAACTGAAAGTTAGATAACTTTTATGTTCCTGTAAATGCTCCCCTTGACCAGAAATGTAGTCTATCCAGTCAGCGCAACCCCAAACAGCAGGTCAACTCTGCGCTTTCTCATCCAAACCAGATTGACTATTTTGCCCCAGACAATCAGATATTTTCTATTTGTCTCTTCCTTGTTCTTTTTTTATTATTATTATTTTTTATTTTTTTAGCTAAAAATCTTTTTTTTCACATCTTTATTGGAGTATAATTGCTTTACAATGGTGTGTTAGTTTCTGCTTTATAACAAAGTGAATCAGCTATACAAATACATATATCCCCATATCTCTTCCCTCTTGTGTCTCCCTCCCTCCCACCCTTCCTTTCCCACCGCTCTAGGTGGTCACAAAGCACGGAGCTGATCTCCCTGTGCTATGTGGCTGCTTCCCACTAGCTATCGGTTTTACATTTGGTAGTGTATGTATGTACATGCCACTCTCTCACTTCTTCCTTGTTCTTTAACCTTTATCCTATAAAAGCTTCCTGCCTTCCACCCCACTTTGCAGTTCTCCAAAAGAACATTGTCCATGTCAAGAATTGTTAAAGTTTGTTTGTATCACCTAAATTATTTTCTTTAATCATTTTTAACACTTGATTATTCTGACTCATATCTCCAGGACATCATGGATATAGTGAGTATCCCTTTCTCATTCCTAATAAAGCTTTCAATATCTTGATATTTGTTTTGTTGTAGAGATCATTTATGCATTTGAGAGGTATCCTTTCTATTCTTGTCTTTCTAGGAGCTTTAATCATAAATTGATGTCGATTTTAATATATTTCATCTATTTCTATTTCATATATTTCATATATTTCATCTATTGCTATGCTTGTATGATTTTTCTCCTTTTTTACATTAATGTTGTGAATTATGTTTTTAAATATCACATACATTTCATGCAAACTAACTTAACTAAACAAAAAAAACAAGCTTATAAAATAGTCAAGTAGGGCTTCCCTGGTGGCGCAGTGGTTGAGAGTCCGCCTGCCGATGCAGGGGACACGGGTTCGTGCCCCGGTCTGGGAAGATCCCACACACCGCAGAGCGGCTGGGCCCGTGAGCCATGGCTGCTGAGCCTGCACGTCCGGAGCCTGTGCTCCGCAGCGGGAGAGGCCACAACAGTGAGAGGTCCACGTACCGCAAAAAAAAGTCAAGTAAATGAGTGAAGAGAAATCTCTTAGATACTTCTAACCATTGGTACCTCATTGAATTACACCTTAGAAATAGTTTCCTGAGAAGATAGGAAGGTACCTAAGGTTTCAATATATACTCATTTTAGGTCTTCCAAAGGGAATACCCAACCTATGTGGCTAGATCTATCTCTTTCTCTTGTGTACTAAAGATCACTTTTGCCATATTAGAGGGATGGAACTGTAAGCCCCACCCATCAACCTCCAGGAGGGGGATGGGGGAAGGGGACTGGAGATTGAAGTCTATAAATACTCTGGACTGACTGAAATTCAGAGAGCTTCCGGATTAGTGGACACATCAAAGTACTACCCCTGTACCTCACCCTATGCAGCTCTTCAATTAGCTGTTCCTGAGTTGTATCTTTTGCAATAAAATGGTAAACAGAAGTAAAGTGTTTCCTGAGTTCTCTGAGTCATTCTAGCAAATTATTGAACCTGAGGAGGGAGTTGTGGGAACAGCTGAATTTATAGCCAGTCAGTCAAAATATGGGTGGTCCCTGGGACTTTCCGTTGGAGTCTGAAGTGGGGCAGTTTTTTGGAACTGAATCCATACCCTGTGGAGTCTGTGCTAACTCCAGATATTGTCAGAATTAATGCAATTGTTGGATATCCCATTGTTGTCACAGAATCGGAGAGTTAGTATGAAAAACCCACACAATGTGGTGTCAGAAGTGGTGTCAAGAAAAAAGGCACGTCAGTATTAAATAATAATTAGCTTTACTGTTTTTTTTTAATTTCACTGTAAATGCATAACTGACAAAAGAGTTTTTAATATTTTGAGAAATTTTTTAAAGGTTGTTAAACAATCATAATTTTTATCCGGTGACTATTAATCTAGCTTTGTATGGTTTCGGCTTGCATAGTCATGTTTATATTCTGCCACTAGCAAAGTGAGGACAACCTATATAAGTTTGTTGAAGTTTTTTATTTGTTTGTCTTTGCCCTTTTATAGCAAGGCAATAAGCCTTAGCGCACGTGTGATTTGGATGAAAAAAGAGTATACAAAGAAGAAGCAAAAGTAAAATCTGAAGCTTCTTAGACATTCCTCAGTATTTTATTATTCCAGCTGTAATGGAGAAAGAGGAAAGAAAATGTCATTCCCATCTTGTGCTGAGAAGTTTAGGCCCTGAAGCCCTGGGCTCTGGTTTTATTTTAAGTTTCCTTTTTGGTCTTGAGGGACCTAGCATTTAACTAGTATTTCAGTTTATAAGTGAATAGCTGAACAATACAAATGTTCCTTCTAAAACTATGTTAATTACCAGATAAAGAACTAATTGCATATAATCAGTGGAACAAACCCAGTGTGTCCTATCAGATAATTAGTGTGAGATCTAGTAAAAATATTTCCAAGTTTTAGCCAAATCTATTATTATCAGCAGACAACTTGAAATATATTCATGGGGGGGTAGGTACTCCAGAAATTGCATAAAAGTTGCTATGTCATTTAAATAGATTAATATGCTTAAATATCCCCTACCCCATTAACTACTGAAGAGCCGCAGTAGTCTAGAAAATAATTGTGCATATGTTTAAATTAATAAAAATTCACATATAATAAAATAGAGATATTATTTTCAGTCCTTATACAGTAATTAGCATTTCATATCACATATGATTCCAGGACATAGTCAAATAGTCAAATTGTCTCTTCAAGGACAATGATAGTATCAAAGTCTTTTTGACATATCATACTCAGTGTCTAGTATAAAATAATAAAAAATAAATAAATAAAACATAATAAATATACATGAAAAGAAACATGAATTATAGCCCAGTCAATGGGAAAAATGGCAAAAAGACAACCTAAATGACTCAGATAATGAAATTAGCATAAAATGCATTAAGCTAGTTATAATTTTTTTTAATGTAGAGGAAAATATGGTCATAAGGAAAGAATAGATTGGGAATCTCAGTAGAAAAATAAACACTTAGAAAATTAACATTTTTATAAATGATAGTTACAATATATGAAATGAAAAATTCACTGGATAGACTTAGCAGATTGTATATGATAGAAGATAAGGCCACTAAACTTAAAGACAGATAAAATTAAATTATTGAGCTGAAGACCAGAAAGAAAAATTTTGACAAAAAAGAAAAAGAGCCTCATTGTTAAGTGGGCAGTATGAACCTGTCTAACATACATGGAATTTGAATACCACAAGGAGATGACAGAGAATGCAGAAGAAAAAAAGTATTTGAAGTAATAATGATGCACAATTTTCAAAATTGATTAATACAAGCTTACTGATCCCAGAAGCTTAGTGAACTTCAAGCAAAATACATACAAAGAAAACCATACCTAAGCACAACATAGTCAAACTGCTCAAAACTAAAAACAAAGAGTAAATCTTAAAATGCTCAGATGATAAAACAAATTACACACAAAAAAACCAAAAATATGCATGATGACTGGCATCTCATCAGAAGCAATGAAGGCAAGAAGTCAGTTGAAAAACAGCTTTAAATAAGCACTAAAATAAAAATAGATATCAAACAATTCTGTATTCTTGAGAGTACACCTTGAAAATGAAGGTGACATAAAGATATTTCTAAGTAAGTAACAACTGAGAGAATTTGTTGTCAGCTGCTTAAACATTGGTCTGGTTGTCAGCTCTCCTCACACATCTGACGCTCTGTCTTAGACATGCCCATCATAGCAATTCGTATGAAAACTTATTCTGCTTAAAGGAAAGTTTCATCCCCTTTCAGACAATAGTTACTGAGACAACTATAAATACTGAGAGTGAAAGGAAGAAATGTGTGAGCATAATGGAAACTAGGCCATGCCTTAGAACTTTGACTGATTTACTTGGGAGATAAGAGTGTTCAGATGTGTAATGCTTATTAGTTAAGATTAAGGCTGGCTGTCTTAAGGCTTAACCTGCCCTGCAGTCTTTCATGCCAACTTTGATCCATTTGGAGATGATAGTAAAAGTTCTGTAAATTGTTTGGAGTGTTTGGAGTGAGTTCTGCTTGCTACAGTGGAGCTTTAGTCCTCTTGAAGTGATTTCCTTTATGTCGGGTTCACGTGGGAAAACTTAGAAGAGACATTGAAAACTTAGAAGAGGTTTGAAGGATCTTCCTGTTCTGGAAAGGAATTACAATATTAATGAAGGTCAACCATCAGAGACTGACAAAATGACCCAAAGAAAGCCAGCTAAATTCTTGCAGTCAGCCCACCCCTTAAAAACAACTCTATCTCTTCTATTGAAACGGGGTGAAAAAAATTTCGGAGATATAATCTTGATAATGGAATATTGGATACCCCATGTTAAAGTGCACACCTCAACAAAGATTGAGCCTGCATCAGAGGGCTCAAACCTGCTGAGTTAAAGAGTTCCCAAGCCTCAAATAGACTTACCTCACTGCATGATATAGAGCATTGGGTGGGCTGAAAGTATTAGAAAATGGTCTGGTTGATCTGTGAGCTTCTGCCACACAAGTAACAACTGAATATATAACCAAAGCCTTGTTTAATGGCATGGAGCAATTCTCTCCCTTCATGCCTCCTGATTCCTTCCTCCCTTTCTACCTATATAACCTCCTATCATTTTTGTCCTCATTATTCTGCTTCTTGAGTATTCCTTTGGAGAATTATCTCTTCAGTTGATGCTAAATGAAGTAAATTTAATTTCCCTGCTTGGTTCATGAACATGGGATTCAAACTTAGTCCCTCAGACTCTGCCTTTTGATATTTAACTCATGAGGAATAATGTAAGAATAAGTCATTATGCTATTTATCCTGCAAACTGTTCAAGGACATTTCCATTAATTCTCGCTAATTAGGTCACATCTTAGATTTCATGTCCTTGTTCCCATTCTGAGACTTGAATATTCAGCTTTACTTTGAAATCTCTAGTCTTCTCTTGGACTTTTCTGTGGCTTCTGAAATTAACCAGAGTTAGTGTCTTTCTTTATAATCAGAGCTAACTGAAACAAAATTCTTACCATCATTTTTTTCAAAGCAAAACTTATTTAATGACATAACCTAAAATACAATGATGTGCTAACATCAAATTATCTAATTATTCATAATTACTCATTCTGTATGGTATATTGTTTCATGAAAATATCAATTTGCCAAAATTATACAGTCTGAATAAAATTCTATTCCTTACACTCATTTTTTGTCCTTTCCTATAAGAATATATTACATCATCATGAAACTCAAATAAATTCTTAATAGGTGATTCATTCAATATTTACACTTTAAGAAAAGCATTAAAATTAACTCTGAAATAGCAGTGTGTTACAATTATATCATCATCACAGTGGCACAAAGGAGATATACAATGTATTTTCAGAACTAGAAAGTCCTGGGTTTGACTAATAACTAACCCATTCACTTACTATGTAACATTAGTCATTGAAATTAGGGTCTCAAATTTCTCAGCTACTAAAATGGGTAATTACAAGACTTACCCTTGTAGGATTATCATGTGAATTTTGTGAAAATTAAAATTATGTATTTAAAGAGCACTTTCTTTGATTCCTAGGCAATCATGAATAGACACTATAGGTTGACTGCTTTTATTTAGGGCATTCCCCTTAACATCTCCATGTCATATGGACAGTGGGATTGATATCAAATTTATTACAATAAAATATACATGGAAAATGCAAACACCATGAGGTTGAGGCTACAAAATGAAACAACAAAATTGCTGACCAATTGTAGTTCCTTCATCGTCTACTCAATTTATACCACTCTTAATATTGAAATTAATTATAGATCTTCCTATTTCTCACTTTTTACTAACCCTGGGAATATGTGATATGATTAAATAAATTCCTTCCCTCACAAACTTTTCCTCTTGCTCCAGAGACAGTATGATTACTAAAAGTAGTCATTAGTGACTTTGGGTATGTATGTGGTGAAATGCTGATTATGAAAACCATATGACCCCTAACGTTAGTCACTTGGTTGCTATAGATTCTATATTTATATGTGAAGACTCTTCTGAAAAAACAAATGTTTAGGCTCTATTTAAAGCAGAAAAAGTGTTTTTGTTCTTACTTTGATTTGTTTTTGTTATTTTTTAAAAATATTTATAACCATAGAAGAAAGTCAAATTTCTCATTAATACAATATCATACATTAATTCAGTTGATTCAGAGGCTGACTGCTATTACATATATTACAAGATAATCACATCAGAAGTGCTAAAATTCTCAAGGAATATAGTTTTTATTTTGAAATAAATAAAATAAAATTTATTTTTAGTGTTTTAGTATGAATATTTATATTTGCTTTTAACTGATGACTCGTAACTGAACATATATTTTATGAAACCTAGTTTATTTTGTTTACTTTTTAGAAATACTTCTTAAACACGTTATAAAATAATATAAAATGTTTCATAATAAATTCCATGTTTGATGTGTCAGCTTATTCTGTTTTATATGATAGCATTTCTGCTTAATATAACAATACCATATTATCTTCATTCTACAAACAGCAAATATTAGCAGGAGGATTAAGTAATTTTCCAAAGGCAAAAAAGGGGGTCAATGTCAGCAATCGGATTAGAGCTAAGTACGCTTTGATTCCCAAGACTAGCCTAAGAGATTAAAAATGCCTCTTTTGGCCTGACTTCAATAATTAGTTAGAAGTTAGGTTTTTCAATTGAAACCTTAAAACCTGATGTTCTATTCATTTTAAGAAATACTAAGAATTCACTAAATATTCAGAAAACCAAATGGGAATTTTGAAAGATGTTAATGTTTTTATCTGTTTAAATATTTTATATCTGTATTTGTCTTTTCTCTACTTTTACTTTATCAACTAATCTTACATCCATCATCAAAATATTTTCTGAATAGTTTCACTTCACTCTTCTTCATGTTACCATCTTCACCCAAGCTTACATGCATCACTTACCTAACCTTCACTTTTGCCGCGTTTAACAAAGGCATGGGCTTTTCAAAAATTGTGCAACTTTCTACCATTTTAGACCTTGAAACACTCTAATTCTTCCCAGAGCAATTTGAATACTCTCACTTTAGGATTTATACTTGTGTCCTATTTAAATTGAACTTCTTCAGACTTAGCTGATGATTCTTCATTAACCCAGTGCCACCCTGAAATGCCATCTATTTAGAGAGACTTTCCACATTCATTCAATATCATTAGCATGCTTATTCACTTCCATCCTGTGTTCCTGCTTTACTTGCCTCATAATTTATCACTATGTTAAATAACTGGTGTGTTTATTTCCTTGTTGATTCCCGTGCCCTCCATTCACACAGCAGAGCCAGAAATCAGGAATCATACCTGTATTCTCCACCTGCACGTGTCTCCAGTATGTAGATGAGTATCTGGAAACATAATTATCCAAATAAATATTTTGATGAAAGTATAGATACAATCTGAGAAACACTTAGAAAATATATATTTTGTCCACAGAAAAGTGTTTTCTATTTGGAGTATTAATCTCACTTTTATTTATTTTATACCATCCTTGACTATCTATCTTTTAAAATATTTAATGTTACATTAGAGAAACTGAGAGAAAAAAATAAATTGATACCACAAGGAAAAATATATCAGCATATAAATTTAATCTTTTTTTTGAAATTAAATACCAAATCTGATAATCAGGCATATTGAAATAATGAAAAAGATAAGTTGTCTTCTACAACTCTGCTCTGGTGAACACATTTAAATTGTAAATGGTACTTTTACTCGACACATAGAAATATTTTTTTTAAATAAAGTGTGAAGAAAGCTGGACGTCATATATATTGAGGAAATACTGAGTAATAAGACCAAGGCGTGGTCACAAAAGATTATGATTATAAGCTTCTTTAGAACTAAGTTCTTTCACAATGCTATGGATTGTATAAGAGGTCAGTATATATTTGACAAGTGAAATGCTTTATAATTCCCCCAAACACTTGTGGTTTCTTTGGAAGGAAACTTTGAAGTACTGAGAAAATTGAAGATATTAGTTAACACTTGGTTATTGTATGTATTAATCAAATATTTATTATTCTGAGATATGTAGTTAGTATGTTTTATTAAATAAAAGTAGTGTACTATGATATAATATGGAAAATATATAATAATGTTTCCACGCCCAAATTCAATATCAAAGTAATCACAGTATTCAACTTTATAACTTTGTTCCAAACTTTGTTTGGAACAAAGAAAATTTTCCTAGACCCTAAAGTCATGTTTCCGTAAGAAAAAAATCAACAACAGATTGCCGATTTTCTTCTTTCATTTCTACCTGTATAACTAGCTGAGATATTAATTGGTTTCCTATTCTTGTTTTAGAAGAGGTTTGTATTAAATTTCAATAATAAACATTTTAGAGAGTAATTTTGAAATATCAAGGAGATATACATATATATACCACAGAGTCTAAAATTTATTTTACCTCAGAAAATATAAATTTAGTGTGATGTTTCTACATAGGTAACCTCAAAATTGTCTAAGTTAATCATTACCAAAGGAGTATTTAAAACCCACCAGGGATTTTAAAATAAAATGTTATTTTAGCAACTATATAGTTCCTTCTAAATGTTTTCTCCCCCTTTGCTCATTTCTTTCAAACATATTTTTAAATTAAGTCATCTTTCTGGACATTTAAATATCCTTTTATATTTCCAATTATGTATCAAGTAGATTCAGCAGAGAGACTGATAGTTGACAACTTGAGAAATTAAATTTCTGCTTCCATGAAACTGCAAACAAAATTGACGTTGTTTGTCTTTTCAGTCACACAAATAGCTGATTCTTTGGGGGAAAACAAAAGGAAACCTTTATTGTACGTTATGTCTTCAAGGTATTATTCTAATCCCTGTAAAATGGAATTTATAATACACATTAAAGATGATAAAATTATGTTTTAGATGTTAAATAATTTGTCCAAGACTGAAATTTAAACTCATATTATTCTAAATCCAAAGGTTCTATTTTCACTCAGAGTGCTGCCTGGCTTTTCCTCATTAACACAGTCACAAAAAGAAGATATTTATGAAATTCCCAGTAAGAAAAGGATAATATAGTGGGCCTTTAGTAATTAGTTATAAGAGATTACTACCTCTTTTCCAGAAAATGGATAGCAAAATCTCTCCCAGGTCCCAAATTGAGTCCTGTCTAGAACCGTGCTACCTCTGAAAAGTTCAAGATCCTATAAAAAGATTGTCGGAATAAACATTAGGAATGGGTTGACTGGATAAATAAATATTTAAAGAAATGGCAAACTGGTTTTCAAACTGTGTTTACCCTTTGCTTCTTATTTAATTGTAAACCTTTTTTCCATTCTTCCCTAGTTTCCATTGTCATACAATTTTTAGAATAAACTTGTCAGATTCTACCAAAAAGCCTGCTAGTATATATTTTTTCCTTTGGGGGAGCAGAGATTGTGTTGCATTTATACACCAATTTGTGAAAAATTAAGGTCACAACAATATTGAATCTTCCAGTTTCTGAACAAGGCATATCTCTCCATTTATTTAGGTCTTCGTGAATTTCTCCTATCTATGCTTTCTAATTTTTAATATGAAAGTCTTGGCACCTTGCACATATTTTTGTTAAGTTTTTCCTGCATATTTTATTGGCTTTTGACATTGATATAAAATGAATTTTCTTTAGTATAAAAATAATTGATTTTTTTAAAATTTGTATTCTGTATCCTTGTTACTGTAGTTATTAATTCTAGGAGATTGTTTTTATAGATTCCTTAGGATTTCCCATGTAAGCAATCATATGATCTGAAAATAGTTGTACTACTTTCTGAGCTATATGGGCTTTTTAATAGCCTTATTTAGTGGTTAGGACTTCTACTACAATAGTGAATAAAGAAATGAGAATGAATGTCCTTACCTTGTGCTAATATTAAGGGGAAAGTGGTCTACTTTTCACCACTAAGTACAATGCTAGAGGAGTCCACAGGCAAACGTGAATTTTCCTTAGCAGAAAACAAAAATAATTTGGTAAATAATAAAGATATGCAGAACTCAAAATAATTCATATAAATATAGCACATAATCCTAATCTTGTAAAGTAAATATACACTAAGATACTTATTTCAAACACACACACACAAAGGTACAGGAATATAAAAATATATACAAAATTTTCCAATGTTATGTATAAGTGATAATATTTGTGTTAATTTTTATTCACTTTTACTTGATAGTCTGTATTCCTGTGTTTTACTCCAATAATCAAGTAAAATATATTATAGATACAGTTATAAAATATAGATTTTAAATGTTTATATGAAGATATTTCCTCTCTAGTCTGCCTTTTTTCCATTCTTCCCCAGACAGATCCAAAAGTGTTTCTACCAAGGTAGTATTTTCTAAAATATCTACATCTAAAACATTTGATATTGTTCCTCCTCATTTTGACAGTACATCTTGTTTTGAAAACAAAATTGTTTATTGCTGGAGCAGAGATGGTTAAACTCCATCTCCAAGTTTGGTGGGTTTCATGGGAGACTATGAATTCTTAGAAAAGCTGCAAGGTTATATGTGCAGATGGATGCAAATAGTTTCTTTAATTTTTGCCTTTTGCCCCAGATTTCAGTAATGACCTGAAAGCATGGACTGAAGATTATCATTTTTATATATTTAATTTTAATTAATTATTAATTAATAAGATTAATTCTTACTGAAGAATCTTCAATAAGATTCTTAAAGATACATTTATACTTTACACATTTATACTTGTGTCTGCTCATATATATAGGTGCACAGACGACTGATTATTTAAATGTAGCCTACTATGTACTCACCATGCACTTACTAAACTAAATGCTTGTTTAAGACTCGTTTACTCACATCTTTGTGAATCTGAAGCGTCTGTTTAGAAAATGATTTTTTAAAAAAATCAAATAACACATTTTTTACAAAGTCTTCTTAGACTTCCTGTAGTAGAACTCTTTCCTTTTCTGTAGTGGAATTGAATGCTCTTCTTTTTTATCCCTAGTTATCAGATTTAAAAAACCCTTTTCCATCAAATAAATAAAGGTCTATGCTACAAAGAGTAATATATTTTGTTTTATCAACTTTCTTTAGAGCAAAGTAAATGTCATTTTTAGAACAAAGTAAACTATTTTGTCAAACTTTGATTATATACACGAGGTAAAGCAAAGCCTATACAGAAGCATATACCTTATCTGATAACATTTATCAAAATATTAGTAAAAGTAAAAACTCATATTTTATATTTTATTTTTTTTTTAAGTATTGGAATTTTAATAAGCACATAATAGACTGAAGCACAATATAATTTCTTAAAAGGGACAGAAATCTTGAAGGGATAAGTTTATCCAAAGCAACATAAAATATTCCCAAATTCTCTCTCTAACTCAAAGTACAAGAGACATTGTGTTTAATAACACTGTATTTTATCCATGTTTTTAAATATTTTGAGTATTCACTATGTTCACTTTACTATGTTGAAAGAGAAATGCACATAAATTATAATACAACAATATCTATGCTTGTGAAACATAGGCTATTTATTTTCTTTTTTTTTTTTTTTAACATCTTTATTGGAGTATAATTGCTTTACAATGGTGTGTTAG
>NW_006796609.1:0-523 GCF_000442215.2 Lipotes vexillifer | reverse complement strand
ATACACTAACCTGTACCCTATACTGTTCCCTAACCTTAACCCTAACCCTAACCCTAACACTTAACCTTAGCCTTAACCTAAACCATGACTTAATCCTAAGCCGTACGCTCACACTTAAACGTTCCCTAACACGTACGCTAACTGTAAACCTGTGTGGCACCCTAACCTGTACCCTAAACCATACCCGTTCCCTAACCCTAACCCTAATCGTAAACCTAACAATTACCATTAGCTTACCCTAAACAGTGCCCTACACCTAACTCGTATGCTAACACTAACCTGTGCCCTAATGCATACGCTAACCCTAAAGCGTTGTGGTACCCTAACCTGTATGTTAAACTGTCACCATTCCCTAACCCTACCCCTAACCCTAAACTTAACCCTTACCTGAAGCCTTACCTTAACCCATTCCCTAAACCTAAGTTGTCCGTTAACACTAACCGGTGCCCTAACACCGGTCATCTGCACTACAATGAACTCTCACTTCCCCCCGATCAAAAAGGCCATCTGAAAAAAGTGTAAA
>NW_006796608.1:0-460 GCF_000442215.2 Lipotes vexillifer | reverse complement strand
AATTAAGTGCACACTCTGGCCTGATTTGGGTTCCCAAACAATGAACTATACAGGCTCTGGTTCCAGTCCAGAGCCAGGTCCTATACAGGCTCTGATTCTCTGCCAGGAAACTAATTCATAGCCCCATCCACTACTACTACTGAATATAATACCCAGTAAAGTCTGGAGGAAGAGCCCAATTACTCAAATATGCAGACATCAATGTAAGGAATCAAGGATCACAAAAATTAGGCAAATATGACACCACCAAAGGAAAGTCATAAAACTCCAATAACTGACCTTAAAAAAATGAAGATCTATGAACTGTCAAAGAATTCAGAATAATACTCCTAAGGAAGTTTAGTGAACTATAAGAAAGCACAGACAACTAAGTGAAATTAGGAAAACAATGCATGAGCAAGACAAGAAGTTTGACAAGGAAATAGCAACATCAAAAAAACAGGAACACTAGATTTTAAAA
>NW_006796607.1:0-221 GCF_000442215.2 Lipotes vexillifer | reverse complement strand
TCTACTTGCCCTTAGGGAAAATATACTTCAACTTTAGGCCATGCTTTGATCATGGAATTTATGCGTGTAAGCTTTAATATAGTGTGTTAATTAGTGAAATGCAGTAAATAAATATAGTAAATAAGCTACATAAACTTAGAAAAATATAGCATACAGCTAGCAGAGTGAAAAAAAAGAAGAAACATTTGTTGACTGAATATAAGTCACAGAAAAAAGAATAC
>NW_006796605.1:118403-124863 GCF_000442215.2 Lipotes vexillifer | reverse complement strand
ACGAAACCGTGTCCCCTGCATCGGCAGGCGGACTCTCAACCACTGCGCCACCAGGGAAGTCCCCAGCTTCTCTTTTGATGCTTTGTCAGTCAGTTGCCATCCCTGGTCTAGTTAGCTATGACCAAGCAAGGGTGGATTCATGTAGCATAAACATGCTTGAAGGATTCTAACCTTCAGGTTGGGACCTTCAGATGATATCTCATACCTTCAGATGATATCTCATAAAAGAAGAATGAAGCTACCTCTAAATGGCTTTAATTGGAAGGAAGGAAGGAGGGAGGGGGAACGAAAGAGAGAAAGAGAGAGAGAGAGAGAAAGAAAGAGAGAGAGAGAGAGAGAGAGAGAGAAAGAAAAAGAAAGAAAGAAAGAGAGAAAGAAAAAGAAAGAAAAAGAAAGAAAGAAGGAAGGAAGGAAAGGAAGGAAGGAAGGAAGGAAGGAAAGAAGGAAGGAAGGAAGGAACGGAGGGAGAGGGTGGGATGAAGGGGGTAAAGAACTGTTCTAGGTTATCATATTTAAATTATTCTGATCCACCCACCTCACCACACATACACCTACATACATTCATGTGTTGTTATTATGCAACAGCAAATATAAGAGTAATATAAATATGATTTATATTTTCTAAAACATAAAACAAATATTTTTTCAAATATTTTGTTTGGGGTACATAATTTTTTGATTTTTAAAGTCTTTCATTAGTACCATATTTTACATGTGGTAAAATCACTATGGACATATTTTAAGTCTTGTTTCCTCACAAATATAAATAATACAAATTCCCCACAGAACTAAAAGTGCATTTTGACTGCTAGACCAAGAAGTCTTAAAAAAAAAAAACTCTTGTTAGCATTTGGATGAATTTCTAACAAATTGTAACTTTCTATCAATATTACATAAGTAGAAGACATTAATTTTTCTTAGAAAGGAATTAACTATACCAATTCAAGGAAAATTCTTTACTTTCTTCCATATGCCGTCAAAGTCCATGCTGATTTCACAGTGCTGATCATTTATCATCCTTCCAATAAAATAACATTTATCATCCTTCCAATAAAATAATAGATATTATACATTTTAGTTATTATTAAAGAACTATTTGTTGCTATCTTCAGAAAGTTGAAATATAAAGCCTGGAACAAGTGCAGCTTTATAAACTTGGACAGAAAACAATCTTTGTGAAAGCCACATCCTACTTAGAATTCAAGGCTTCACTGGATCCTGTTTCTCCTTCCATCTCTTTAACTGCCCTTCTTGGTGGGCTCTTTCCCCTCCTCCTACTTCCTCACGGTGATAATGTCCGAAGATTTAGTCCTTTTAACTCTGCTTAAAGATTCCACACAAACTTAGTATTATATTTTAACAACAACTATTTATGTATTTATTCATTCATTCAACTAAAGCTAGTAAGCATCTCCTATTTGTAAGGTGCTATCCCATATGCTCTGAAGATTTGGAAATAAATTAGTACTGTCCATCACTGTCTTCTAGGAGCTTACAACTCCCAGGTAAAACAGAACTTGTACATAAGTAAGTATAACAGAAAATAAAGAGATACTTAGTGTAATAGACTAAATCTATTGTATATAATAGACTAGGTAAAATATGAAATTACACTACCCAATCATAACTGAAAATCTGACAAGTTCCTTGATAATTCTTCCATAATTACTAATTGTTATTGATTATAATCTTTGAAGAGCCCTTTCTAAACTATTCCCTGAACTTTTAATAATAATTGTAACATCAGCTAGCAACTATTGGTATTCACTGAGTTCTAGGCAATATTCTAATAACTTACAGGTATTAACTTATTTACTCTTCACCACTGTCCAAGTCTATAGTGTTATTTTTCTTATTTCACAGATAATAAAAGTGAGGTACTCAGCCATAAAAAAAAAGAATGAAATCTTGCCATTTGTGACAACATGGATGGACCTGGAGGGTATTATGCTTAGTGAAATAAGTCAGACAGAGGAAGACAAATACTGTATGTTTTCACTTACACGTGTAATCTAAAAAGCAAAACAAATGAACAAATAAAACAGAAATAGACTACAGATACAAAGAACAAACTAGTAGTTGCCAGAGGGGAGAGGGGTTGCGGGAGGAGTGAAATAGGTGAAGGGGATTAAGAGGTACAAACTACCAGTTATAAAACAAGTCACAAGGAGTACAGTCAATATTTTATAATAACTTTGTATGGTGTGTAACCTATAAAAATAGCAAATCACTATGTTGTCCACCTGAAACAAATATAATACTTTAAGTCAACTATGCTTCAATTTAAAAAAAGTGAGGAACACAGGGTTACACCCATGGTCATATAAAAAATGGGTTACAGAATCAGGATTCTCCATCTAGGTAGTTGACACCAAAGTCCAGGCTCTTAAGCATTACGTTATATTGTTTACAGCCCCTAAACTCATTTTTACCCATTTTATCCTCCACCAGTTAACTAGTTTCACATTTTCCTGTAAAGATTGAAATTATCTGATAAGCGGTCCTTGGACATGAAGGCTTTCCTGACCTTCACATGTGTTAATAATCCTTTCTTCTGAACTCCCCTAGCACTGTCTCATATTATTGACTATTTATGTAATAATTTTGCACTCTAATGTACTTTATATTCTTAGAGGAAATGAAAAATGTATTGACATTTCTCCATTGCAGTTTCTCCATTGCATCTAAGAAAGTAATGGATACAAAGAAGTCACTGTAAAAATATTTACCCATGTATTTTTATGGTTTAAAAATCTAAATTTTTTAATGTAAATTATGGTTTACTATCTGAAATGCTTGGTTGTCTTTAAAATCAAGAATTTAAGACTTTAAATGTTGATTTTGATAATTCATCTGGCCTATATACATTAGTTACAGATAGAATCATATTTTAAAATTCTAATATTTAGCTATTCTTTTATCAGGAAATTTTTCTTCTATTATCTACCCTGAGTGAAATATACTGACTGGTGATTAAGACTGAGTGAAGAGCAGCTTTTTGTTTACATTCTAAGTTGTAAGGCTGTTCTACGTGAAGCCTACAAAATTAGTTTAAATACTAACTACCAACATCAATCAAACTATTGGATTTAGTGTTTACCATTTCTCAAATATATTTTGATCTTTGTAAAATTAATAAGAATAGTTATTATAGAAACACTTCTGTTCTTTGTTGATGTTTCTTTGGAAATTTATTTTCTAAACCAACATATTTATTTTTTCTTGGGACCCTCTTCAAGTCATACAAATACACCCTTTTACTAAAGGCCTGGGAAACAAGACTAAAACTGATGAAGAAAAGCAAGCATTTTCAGTGTGTTTTATTCCCACTTCAGTCTTCCAAATCATGTTATTTAATCATAAGACACATAGAACAATGTTTTAATGAAAAATAATATCTTGGTTTTCTATTTATCTCTTATTTAAATATTCTGAATTTTTCAAAAACTTACATGGCAGAACATTTAGGTTAGAAACTAGCATTTTTACAAAACGTTCCACCCAGGTAATGGACATCTTGCATAAATTGCCTGTTTTCTTTTCTATATTTTAAAGTTTATTCTTAACTCTTTCATTACTTATTTCATATGCTTTGCAAAAAACTATTTCGCTGACTCAAAACTAAATGCCTTTAACCTAACTAAAGAGAAGATAGGAAACTGTGCTCTCCTTATGATATATCCTTCTTTCCAGGGGAAGGAGTTATCCTTTATTAGTGAGGGAGGCTGAACAAGATTAAAAATGAATAATCAGATTGTTGGAAATAGGGTTTAACAGCTGGTAGAAAGTAAACAAACTGGAGGTATTGAAAGAGTACAGGTTTTCAGTTTCTCTCCTTTTTTTGTAAAATGTCTGGCTTCTGCATTCTTTATTCAGATGGGCTTATACCTGGCAGAGAAGTTTTTTGCCCCTATTTTTGTGGACTATCTGTAGGAAATGAGTTTACAAGCTTGACAGGAACAGCTTGAGGTATTTGATGAATAATACAGAACTTCCCTCATTCAAGTGTCTGACTAGGGCAGAATGAGAAGTATTAGGGACTTGGAAAAAAGGAAAGATTGATTCAAAAATAATACACAGCTCTAACCTACTGACAAATACAGTTCTTTCTAAAGCACTGTAAAGAGATCATATAAGGAAAGGGCTTAAATTAGGTTTCCTTAAGGCTTATTTGGACTGTCTCTCCTGTTGTTTGTTGCTTGCTTCATTCCATCAAAAGTAAAAACATATAAAGGGAAACAAAAATCTTGCACAGAAATTACCAGTGTTTTAAGGGTATATTTCTTATGTACGTGAAGTGCTATTCATACTGCATCCCCACCCTATGAAAAGTGATTTTGTTCACTTCTTCAATCCTCATAAAGAACCAGTCTTATTTAACAACCCTGTGATGGCATAACAAAGGTTTTAAAACGTATAGGATGCTTTCCTCTCATTTATATGTAAAAAATATCTAGCACAGGCTTAGATTGCCTTGACTCAGATTACTTTTATCCAGTGTTCTGTGTGTGGACTTCATAAGCACTGAAATAATTTTTAAACTCTAGCCCACATTCAAAAGGAATGAAGAAATTGATCCTAAAGAATATAAGTTTGGGCTAATTTGCTGAATGTTAATTCCTTCATTTGAGAAAATGAGGCTGTTTGACTAGGTAAACTGTAAAATGTCTTTGAGTTCTAATGGTCTGTGTGTCTAAATTACTTTTTATGCAGAAAAATTTTCTTTTACTCATTCATTGATTTTTTTCATTTAAGTCATATGTTTTTCTAGTTCTCACTTGGTGTCAGATGGTGTGTATTATCTGTTATTCCAGATTCATCCCCCTGGGGTAGATATTGGCTGACCAAAAAACCCAAAGATTTAATAGAATTCAGAATATGAGGCACAGTATTATATATGATCTTATTTGTAGTAGGCAGGATGGGGAGGAATCTTTTAGCTTATACTTTTCAGAACGATTTGCAGTTAAGTTCAGTGGACACTTTTCAGTTATTTCACTTAAATTCTAAACAACTTTCAACATAACCATTTCCTCCCTTATTTAAAAATATACATATATGTATGTGTATACATATTTGCCCTCTTGGCTTTCCTTCTCTTGTTCCACTATTCCTTCAAAGTCCCCATTATATGCTCCTCATCCATTTTTTTGTTGTTCTACCCTAAGTTCTCTTCTCTGCATCTTCTCTCTTGAATATCTCATCTGTGCCCAAGGTTTCAGTCATCAAATGTTAACACATGCCCAAATCAATTTCCCCAACCCAAACTCTCTGTTGAGACACGAACTAGTATATACAGCTGCCTGGTGCACATCCCTGTTTGACTGTTTCACAGTCACAAATCTCAACGTGGATAAAAGTCACATTCATGCCCCGCCACCTCGGTCTGCTCCTTTCTTAATGCTTCTTTGTGAATTTCACCATCCACCATTCAGTCCCTACATCGTCAAGAAACACTAGCTTCTCCTTCAAACTTACATTAAGCAACAACCATGTGCAATCAATTTTACCTTGAGAGACATGTCTTGAAACTTTTCTCCCCCCAAATCCACTCTCACGCCTAGATTCAAGCAACCATTCTCGTTCAGTTGCATCTTGTTCCCGGTCTTTCCCCTTTGAAATCCATTCCTTACTCGTCACTCTCACCTCCCAGCAGACAGAGTGACTCTACCAAAAATGCAAATCTGATCATATTACTCACTTACTTAAGCCCCTTTAGTCGTCTCCCATTAACATTAGGATAAATTCAAACTTATTAACAAGGCTCATAAAGCCCCTCATTACTTGACATTCATTTATCCTCTGGCTTCTATCTCTCCCCTCTTCCTGCCTCAAACTTAAGCTTACGGCCATGCTGAATTTTTTTCAATTCCTGAAATGTGTCATCCCTTTCTCTGCTCTTCCCTATTTCTTCTGCCTGAAAAACATTTTTTCTTTCTGTTCAATTCTCAGCTGAGGCAGAAAATAATTGTCCTTAAAGCACTCTGAGTAATTTCTAGGTGTATAGCTATTCTAAAGCATATTACAAATATTTACTTGTTTCATTCTCATAACAGCTCTATTTATTATCTCTATTTTATAATGAGAAATGTGAAAATAAAACAGTGACATTAAGGAACAGCCCAAATCAGAAAGGCAGTAACTGGCAGAGCCTATGATCCCGAGCATTATGCTCAAGTCATCTTCCCCATTAAGACCTGTGCTACCTCTGCCCCACCAGCCTCAAACCCAGACAGGCTTATTGCTCCTGACATACCTCCAGACATCATGTCACCTGCACCCACTCCCAAAGCACTTGCATTTTAAGTCACTGCTTTTGAACTATCCTTCCTGCCAGACTATATACTTCTCAAGGGCAGGAATCACATTTATTTATTTATTTATTTATTTATTTATTTATTTATTTATTTATTTATTTATTTTTGTGTGTGTGTGTGTGTGTGTGTGTGTGTGTTATGCG
>NW_006796605.1:92498-118383 GCF_000442215.2 Lipotes vexillifer | reverse complement strand
CGGCATGTGGGATCTTCCGGGACCGGGGCACGAACCCGCGTCCCCTGCATCGGCAGGCGGACTCCCAACCACTGCGCCACCAGGGAAGCCCCAGGAATCACATTTATTAAAGGAATGGATAAATGAATGACCAAAAGAGAACTATTAACTCTCTACATCCATTGGCATTTGTTAAAGATTCCCGGGACTTCAGGCAAAGGCTTTATCTGTATTTCCAGTATTTCCTTTTCACAATTTGTGAAATTAGAATTAGGTAGGCATTTTCTCTTAAAAACAGCCAATTCATAATCATGTGTATACTTCACAATTCAACACATTTGCCTCAGCAATCCCAAAGAGTTACAAATGGTCTCCCAGTCTTCTCTTGCTCTACATCTGGCCGTGCTTGTACAATATCAGGCAATGTCTATCAGAGGCAGAATTACTCTTGTTGTTGTCGTAGCTACAGTTGGAAGCCTGGATTTTCTTCCATCTTCTACGCTGCATACTTATCATTTGCCCTAGAATGCATTTTCTCATAAACCAATATTTTTAAAGTACGTTAGCATCTCTGAGCTGTCCCACAAATGTATATTTAATTGATCCAAATACAGAAACTGCTAAAATGAAATGGCCAAATATTATTTTTTAAATGAAAAGTTTTATATATCAGATAACTTATTTATTCTCCTGGGAACCCAACTATCACCTTTAATATTTTTTTCCTATGGCAAAATTAATTCTATGATAACAACCACAGGTTTAGAAATGGGCTCACAGAACATAATCTTATTGTGAATTGAGATTTGCTTGTATCAGCCTTCAAAGAATGGGTGACCACAATTTTTTTTTTTTAGCCCATGGGAAAGAATAATAAGTTGGGATTTACATGCTTATCAGGAAGGTATAATACTCGTATGCATTACAGAAATCACATAGGCTTTGGAGCTAGAGTAAACAATCCCTATGTGACTTTGGAAAAGTTATTTAGCCTCCTGATTATTACCTGTTTTTCCATTAATGTTAATATTATCTGTCTCACAAATTTGTATTATGCAAATATTTTTTCATCGTAAAATTTATGGAATAGTAAAATGATTACCATAGGGAACCTTTATTTAGCACTGAATATATGGCATTCCCTGGACATATACTCATTTTATATATTCACTCATTTACTCCTCACAACAGCTGTATGACATAAGGAATATTATTATCCCCATTTTATAAATGAAGAAATTGAAATGTAGAGAAGCTAGTAAGTGGTGGAACTTCGGACTCAAACCCAGAAATTCTGATTTGAAATTTAATGTACTCTGCATTTCTGATTATAAAATATATTAGCCTTATTAGTGGTAAATGACTAGGATATTTGTGGTTAATATAAAGTTTAAGGTGAAGAACAGGCAGCTCAATAGAAACTGAACTGTGACCCTATAGTGATTTTAAATTTACCACCAATATGAAATGGTGAACTAAGAGGTAGAAGTGATAGGAGAATCTTAAAAGATGCCTCTGTTGTTTCCCAAGGCAATAGCATCATACACTTGTGTGAAATACCTGTATTTTACCTGCAGAAGAGGAACAAATCAATAATTGAATAGGCTGATTATCCTTGAGTTTCACAAAGAGAGGCAGATGTATCTTATAGAAATAGAAATTTCAAAAACAATGTAAAGCATCCAGGGATCATATCTTGGATATTGTCATAGTGACAACTTTTCAGCAGATAGTCAAAATTCAGTTAAAGATTTTTTTCATTAAAAAAGTATTACTTGAAAAGAAGCTGGGTTCTTTGCAGTGAATGCTTTTCTGAGAAAGTGTGAAAAAATCATGAGAGTGCCACAGAAGGTACCAGACTTCTTGCTATTTTTCCCACTAAAAGGTTAAAGATGACGACCATAGTTAGTAAAAGGACAAAAATGATCAACAGATGAAAACAACTATACATTTGTTTTTACTTTCAAATTAAACTGCCATTTCAAAAATGTTGCTGTCACTTAAACTGAGAAGTAGAGAATTCATATATTCTTGTAAAAACAGGTGAACCAGGTGCATAGGAAAAATAGTTGGCTATAACAAACCTATCATAAAAAAATTAACCAGCTGTGTAAATAAAGCATTCTTTCTAAATGTCAGTATCTATCTAAAATTTTACTTTCTTTCAGATGACATAATGTATAAGAAATGACTTGGGAAAATACAAAGGATCGTACAAATACAACTTACTAGTGTAATTATTTGGATTCAGCTGGCTTGCTACCATATGGTTTAATAAAAATAAAAGAGAGTAGGTCTAGAAAATTTTATTAAATCTCAAGCGAACAGAGAGAGAAACTACCCTGGAAGGATTAAATACCATGGAATGTTCCCCCATGTTCATAACATCTGTTTAGGATTGTTAAAAAGCCAAACAATAGGGACATGGACTAAAACAAAATCATTTTAAATATGTGGACCAGGCAAAAGTTTTATTGATCTCGAAAACTTGTATTAAAAATCACAGTGAGCTGTGCTTAACTACTAGCTTTGCAATTTAAAAATTGCAATGAGCTCTAATGGTAAATCATGCAAAGAAAACAATACTGAGTTCGAATGAGAGTAATAGCACAACACATTAAAGCCATACGTATGTGAGGAAATATTCTAAATACTCTATCCTATTAAAATACCAACATCCAAGTTTACTTCTCCATATCATTCATCTCAATACCAACTTGATTTCCCTGGGCTGGCATTATGGCTATCCTTTTATCCCCTTTGCTTTTGTTTTTTTTTTCTTTAAATTTATATCTGGCCCTGCCATTCTACCTACACTGTCTACTTTGTACTCTCATTTCTTCCCATCAGAAGTGCAGTAATGGGTCCTGGCTAGAGATGACTTCCGTAGCTTCCTCCTAATGTCGTACTTAACGTTCTTAAATTCTATATTCTAAAACACAGTTGCTTGTTCAAATCCCTGTCTCTTCCCCTGGTTTCCATTTTCTCTAATCTCCTTTCACCAGTCTGCATTGCCCTAGTTCCACCTGCCTTTCAGGACTATTACTCATCCGGGGATACAAAACACCTTCCTCTCTAGGGAAACCCTCTTCTCACTGTGCAGCAAACTTGACAGAAATTTTTCTAAGCTGCCTACTTTTGGGGGGCCTGCCTTTCAAAACCCAGTTCTGGTGATTTCTGCTTTCTGGGAAGTCGTTCCTGGCTATTTCTAGCCCTCAATCATCTCTGGCTTCTCCCAGATCCTTTAAGACATCTTCTTCTCTTGCTTGCTATAGGTTCATGGGAAGCCCTCTGGACTGGTTACCAGGAATGTAAGCTTCTTAGTGAATGGCTTCATAATTCTTAGTACACTGTAATGCATAAAGTGCCCAAATATTTGTGTTCAATGGAGGAGCAGAAGAGCAGACGAAGAAAAAAAAGGTTAGACACTACCGTCCTCTGGCTCCAACAACCAACGTTTCTTTTCTAATACATATATTAATGTATCAGTAAAGTGAACACTGCAACTTTTTTTTTTTTTTTTTTTTTTTTTTTTTTTTGTGGTATGCGGGCCTCTCGCTGTGGTGGCCTCTCCCGTTGCGGAGCACAGGCTCCGGACGCGCAGGCTCAGCGGCCATGGCTCATGGGCCCAGCCGCTCCGCGGCATGTGGGATCTTCCCGGACCGGGGCACGACCCCGTGTCCCCTGCATCGGCAGGCGGACTCTCAACCACTGCGCCACCAGGGAAGCCCATCACACTGCAACTTTTAATGTCTTATTTTAACTGAAAATAGCAAACACCTTGATAAAAATCTTACTACATTCCAGCATAGCATACATATATTTCAGAAAGAAAACTATCCCTTGTGGTAAACAATCTACCAGCCTCTCTCCATAATTGCATTCATCTGGAAGAAAAAAAAAATTAATTCTTCTCTTTTCCAATAATATTTTGTATGGCATGGCATCAAAAAGCACTGAAATTTTCTGAATGTTTTACTGTTATGAAGCTTCTTGACTCAATTTTTGTCCAAGGTGAAGGAGAAATTTTAAAACTTTTCTTTTGTGAATCTATTAACACAAGTTAGACAAACTGTATCATTTAGGCATCCAATTCTATTTGGGGGACTAAGACACCTCCTAGAGAGGGAATTTGAAGTTCTGTTCATCTCTATTGATCTCTGATCAAATCTATATAGCCCTATTCCTGGGAAGGTCCCTTCTCTAAATAGAATCACCACAAGATTTATGTACCTGAGCTTTCTTCTTTTCTGATGTTCCAGTTTAAGCCATAAAGCATTAAGAATGAAGAATTTAAGCAGTAGAACATTCATAATTTATGGTGCATATAAATTTACATTGAATTTTTAAGGACCCTAAAGATATTCCTAAAGTTTTGTATGTGCTAAACATTAAATCAGTAGAAAGATATGTGTAATCCACCAGTGGGAAAAAAATAAAAAGCGGTATAAAATAATTTTGAAAGCACAAAACAATACAAATGTTATAAATGTAATATGTATTATGGGCTATATATGGTCACTTTAAGAACTCTGGTTGGCATTTTCCCAAAGTATTAAAGTGCTGAAATAACCCCAAGTTATGTTGGACATATATTATTGTATATGCAACATGAATTATACATTTGTAAGGTATCCTATGTAACCTTAACATGGTATGTATATCAAAAGCATACCAAATAGAGTGCCCAAAGTGATAGCTACCAAGAATTTTCTATATTGATTTAATTAATTAATATTCTAACTCTCTTCTCCCCTCTAATTCTCCTGACCATACCTACCTGCTATACAATGCTTAGGGGTAGTTTTCATTTTCCCTTATTATGTCCTTGTAAAAATCTATATCATTTAAAAGTACATGTATTTTTGGTATACATAAATGGCATTATGTTATAGATCTCATTCTGCTTCATACCTTTTTCACTCACTGTTATGTTTCTCATACTTATTCATGATGCTGTGAATACATAAAATCTATTGATTCTAAAAACAGAATATTTATCTTTGGAAAACATTTTTCATTCCTTATCTATCCATTCCCCAGCGATAGGCTTTCAGAATGCTTACGACACCTTGCCAGGACAAACAATGCTCCAGTGAATGTCCTCATGCATATCCCTTGTGGAAGACAGATTTCTAAGATAACCCTCAAGGACCCTTGTATAATCTTCTCTTTGAATATGGGTAGGATCTCAGAATATGATGGGATTTCACTCCTGTGATTAGATCACATTACCTAGTAAAAGGGAAGGGATTTTGCATATGTAGTTATGGTTCCAAATCAGTTGGTTTTGAGTTAATCAAAAGGTAGATTTTCCAGGGTGGGCCTGACTTAATAATGAAAGTCCCTAAAAGAGGAACTTGATCCTTCCTGAAGACCAATTCTCTTGCTGGCCTTGAGGCACCAAAGAACCATGAGTTCTATAGCTGTGAGGAAATGAATTCTGCCACCAACCACATGAGCCCGGAGAAGAACCCCAAGTCTCAGATGAGACCACAGCCCTAGACAACATCTAAACTGCACGCTTGTCAGACCCTAGGCAAAGAGCCCAGCTAAGCCAAACACAGACTTCTGACGTACATAAACTGTAAGCCAAATGTGTGTTGTTTGAAACCATCAAGGTAGTGATCATCTGTTCTATGACTATGGAAAACTAATAATATCCTGTTGGACATGTTTGAGAATCTCTTTAGGATATATCTCAAAGGGCAGAATTTCTGGGTCACTAGGTACATGTAATACTTAACTTGACCATTTGAGTCTGAGGGTTCCTATAATTTCAATGTCCCTGCCTCTACTTTAATTTTTGCCAACATAACAGTTGTAAAAATCTATCTCATTGATATTATATTTCTCTTATTACCTGTGAGTTTATGCAACTTTCATTTGCTTATTTACGTCCTTAGTTTGGGGGTTTCCTCTTCTGTAGCTTGGTTGTTCATATTTTTTGACATTTTTCTACAAGGTTTGCTGACTTGATTGTTGTTTTGCTAGCGTTGTTTGTATATTCTAATCCTCATTAGTCCTAGACACCTCAGACACCTTTTCCCTATCTATCATCTATTTATAAATATTTTCATGCTAGCTTTTTGGAATAAATCCTTACTTTTAATGTCATCAAATTCATTAATATTTTCCTTCAAAGTTTGAAAGTTATAATTTTAATAGTGAAGCTTACCATTTGAGTACATCTCTGTGTAGAACTAATAAGTCTGAGGTCTCATCCACCTAAAAAATACGTAGGGGAGGCTTGAAAGATACAGCACACAGACTGAGAAGCAGACACAGGAGGAAGGCAAAGAGATAGGTAGGGAGTATACAGCTTCTGACAGTCAAAGAGTAGGATTTGGCATCCAGAAAACAGCCTTTTGAACCTACAGACCATCATACAGAGTGAAGTCAGGCAGAAAGAGAAAAACAAATACCGTATATCAACGCATACATGTGGAATCTAGAAAAATGGTACAGATTATCTTATCTGCAAAGCAGAAGTAGAGGCACAGATGTAGAGAACAAATGTATGGACACCAAGGGGGAAAACAAGGGGGTGGAGGAATTGGGAGATAGGGATTGACACATATAGACTATTGATACTACGTATAAAATAGATAACTAATGAGAACCTACTCTACAGCACAGAGAACTCTACCTGATGCTCTGTGGTGACCCAAATGGGAAGGAACTCCAAAAAAGAGGGGATATACATATACGTATAGCTGATTCACTTTGCTGTACGGTAGAAACTAATGCAACACTGTAAAGCAGCTATACTCCAATAAAAATCAATTAAAAAAAAGGGGGGGGCTTCCCTGGTGGCGCAGTGGTTGAGAGTCCGCCTGCCGATGCAGGGGACACGGGTTCGTGCCCCGGTCCGGGAAGATCCCACATGCCACGGAGCGGCTGGGCCCATGAGCCATAGCCGCTGAACCTGCGCGTCCGGAGCCTGTGCTCCGCAACGGGAGAGGCCACAACAGTGAGAAGCCCGCATACCGCAAAAAAAGAAAAAAAGGACTGTGGAAAGAGGAATTTTTGCTGCTGTTGTTGTTATATTCTCGTGCCTTTAACACAGCAATGGCTAATCCTGGATGATTTAGAATCATATGTCTCTGAAAGTGTAGCAAGAACATCTCTGGACATGATTTATTCTTGTTCATAAGATTGGAGGAGGGAGTACATGACCTAGAAGAAAAGCTCACAACGTTCCAGACTGAGAGTTTTTGGTAAATCAGGGGAGACAAAGATTGGTTAGGTCAGGAGTGTGTTCAAGTTTTCCAATTCTAAATTGCAAAACAGAGAGAGGGAGAAACTTTAGCTAAACAATTTAACATTGAGATGAAAGAAGTATCCTGCCCCCATTTGCAATTTGAGAGTCTGGGAATGGATTGCTTTGTGTGTTCACCCCTACCAACCTGCTTTACTTCCGGGCAGTAGTTGGTACAATGTTTACTTTTCTTAAGTCCTCTTCGTTCCTTGATGGCATAGTTGGAACCTAGGGTAGCTGACAGACCTGACCGGAAAGCCAGTGGAGACTTTGCAGCACTGACATGGAGGCTACAGATCAGACCTCCAGATGAAATCTGCATGGGAGATACAGCTGGAAAATGAGATGAGTGGAGTAAACAGGGAGAATCATGGAAACCTGAACAGGAAGGGAAGGAAGGAAGGAGGGAGGGGGAGAGAGAGACAGACTACAAACTCCACCAACCATTGCCAGGTGGAAGAGGCACAAGAGACCCTGAGGGAGCTGCAAGGCACCACACTTGAGGACTTCAACCCTTCCCCTGTTAGCCGAGGACCCATTAGCTACACACACCCCCAGCCACACAGGCAAACCATAAGGAAAGAAGCACAGGAAGCTCGCACCTTATCCAAAAGAAACAGTTCAAACCAGAAAGACTTTTAGGTCAATGCTAACTCTCCACCTTACTCCACTCCATTCCCACACCAACTGCAGGGGGCTCAGAAGGAAGACCAGGTTGGTTACAGACAAAATAAAGAAGCTGCTTTTTTTTCCACTTGCACATCTGTATAGCAGTGTGACTTAAACATTCCACCCTGCCCTGTTTCATATAAATGCGAGGCCACTCAAGGACTGTGACCACTTAGTGTTAAAAACATCTTTGTTTTCATTGAGTTATTTAAAATTAGCTATTCATACCATGTCTTCTTTCATGGTGTCAGTTAAATCATACTTGAAACTCCCAGATGTTTCACCCTATGTTGACAGGTTTGCCCAGTTGCATGCAAAACATCTGGTTAACTAGCAAAATTTTGCACTTTTTCACTGTATGTTTGATGTGATGTAGACTCAGTCCAACACTTAGAAACATCACAACATAATCTGACACAGCTGTGAATCATTTAATGCTGCTCTGGATCCCTGGGACCTCCATTTGTCTTAAGATGATCTTTCTTTGGTGGAGTGTGACCACGTACTGTAGGAAAACTCAGCTGAACACTAACATACTATTAGAATGATCCTATGGCTGGAACTTTGTAAAAATGCGCATAGTACTCTTCTTCACATTCAAAGACATGGGCTAAAACTTCACAAGCATGGCATTAAATCGAAGTGCACCCTTGGGAGACATTCATCATGGCAGATGTATTATGAAGAGTCACCTCCCAATCTAATCAGGGAATTCAAGTGAGAAATGGAAACGAACGTAATATATCTAGGCAAAGCACCCCACTTATGCCCAGAAGAGACTATAAATGCCCATATGTATCCCAGAATCTATGTTCAGAACACTGAAAGAGAAACATCACAAAGTCGGAACACATTTTCTAAAACAGGAATCGCTTTCCTTCAATCTTTGATGTGGGGAAAAAAGTCTTTCTAGAAAGTGAGTTTGGTTAGATGTGACAAGTTATTGCCATAAAGATGCCAGCTCACGTGAACACCATAAAATATTATTCCAAATTAAGACATACTTATTTAAATGGCATTTTTATATCAGAAGATGTTCAGACTTGCTACAGAAATAATTAAGTTTGTTCACTTTATTCTGAATTTGCTGAACATGGACATGGAATAAAGTCTCAATCCCATTATTATATTTTGTTTTGCCAGAGCATGGTTGCAGCAGAACAAAACACATATGACAGCATCTTCAGGTCTCATCTTCTGTTAGACAAAACAAAATACAGTTTTCAGTGAACAAATTTTTTTTTTTTTTTTTTTTTTTTGCGATATGTGGGCCTCTCACTGTCGTGGCCTTTCCCGTTGCCGGACGCGCAAGCTCAGCGGCCACGGCTCACAGGCCCAGCCGCTACACGGCATGTGGGATCCTCCCAGACCGGTGCACGAACCCGTATCCCCTGCATCGGCAGGCGGACTCTCAACCACTGCGCCACCAGGGAGGCCCCAGTGAACAAATTTTAATCTCATGATATTTTCATTTATTGCTGTCTTTAGAACTAAATGTCCTTGGATAATTAATTCAAATACACAGTACCTTCAAATGCAAAAATTCATATATAAAATATTATAGTGCTTTAGATCTTGAATGGATGCCACTTAAAGTTGTTTATCAGTAGAATCAAGTCTCTATATATTTTTTACTTGAGGCATTTGTAGTTTACACAACATAAAATCTACCTGTCAAACTAATTTTCAAAAATTTTTACATTATTTTCATTACCTGCTTCTAAGGCAGGTTGAGATTTTTGGCTCAACCCAAGATATAAAGATTGAGTCATTCAGGCAGTTGGAGGTGTTAAGTTTAATGTTAAAGACCAGTCAAGAAAGTTCAAACTGAGGTTCTCATGACCTCCTAACTACCAGAAGAGCTGCTGTTTCTTATTGAATATGCAACTCCCCTCCATATTTGATTAATGATGTGTGCTTGTGTAAACGTCCTTGGCTATGCCATAATTCTTATTCTGCGTCATAATTCCTATTTTATATCTTAAATCAGATTAACCATTTTCCATGTTCCTTTTCCATGTTTCATCTCTAGGTTAAGATTGGTCTACATAAGCCAGAAATAAATTGAAATAAGATGTGCTGGAAATGTCTGATGCATATCCTTGGATCCTACAAAATTTACTTCATGATATCCCTTTACATTTCCAGATATTTTCCTTTAGGAAGATTCAGTGCCTTGGTTCACCTGATTCTCCAGTCAAAAACTCATAGAGAAAGATAGGTGTTAGCTCTTCTCTAAATGTTTGACAGAATTCACCTGTGAAGTCATCTGTTCTTGGGCTTTTGTTTGTTGGAAGATTTTTAATCACAGTCTCAATTTCAGTGCTTGTGATTGGTACGTTTATATTTTCTATTTCTCCCTGGTTCTGTCTCAGAAGGTTGTGCTTTTATGAGAATTTGTCCATTTCTTCCAGGTTGTCCATTTTATTGGCATAGAGTTGCCTGTAGTAATCTCTCATGATTTTTCATATTTCTGCAGTGTCAGTTGTTACTTCTCCTTTTTCGTTTCTAATTCTATTGATTTGAGTCTTCTCCCTTTTCTTCTTGATGAGTCTGGCTAATGGTTTATCAATTTTGTTTATCTTCTCAAAGAACCAGCTTTTAGTTTTATTGATATTTGCTATTGTTTCCTTCATTTCTTTTTCATTTATTTCTGATATGATTTTTATGATTTCTTTCCTTCTGCTAACTTTGGGTTTTTTTTGTTTTTGTTTTTCTTTCTCTGATTGCTTTAAGTGTAAGGTTGGGTTGTTTATTTGAGATGTTTCTTGTTTCTTGAGGTAGAATTGTATTGCTATAAACTTCCCTCTTAGAACTGCTTTTGCTGCATCCCATTGGTTTTGGGTAGTTGTGTTTTCATTGTCATTTGTTTCTAGGTATTTTTTGATTTCCTCTTTGATTTCTTCATTGATCTCTTGGTTATTAAGTAGTATATTGTTTAGCCTCCATGTATTTGTATTTTTTTACATATTTTTTCCTGTAATTGATATCTAGTCTCATAGCATTGTGGTCAGAAAAGATACTTGATACAATTTCAATTTTCTTAAATTTACCAAGGCTTGATTTGTGACCCAAGATATGACATATCCTGGAGAATGTTCCATGAGTACCACAATGTTCATTGCAGCTCCATTTACAATATCCAGGACATGGAAGCAACCTAAATGTCCATCAACAGAAATTGAGTTATCTGTAGTTATCTGTAGTGAGGTGGATAGACCTAGAGACTGTCATACAGAGTGAAGTAAGTCAGAAAGAGAAAAACAAATACCGTATGCCAACATATATATATGGAATCTAAAAAAAAAAAAAATGGTTATGAAGAACCTAGGGGTCGGACAGGAATAATGATGCAGATGTACAGAATGGACTTGAGGACACAGGGATGGGGAAGGGTAAGCTGGGACAAAGTGAGAGAGTGGCAGGGACTAATATATACTACCAAATGTAAAACAGATAGCTAGTGGGAAGCAGTCGCATAGCACAGGGAGATCAGCTCAGTGCTTTGTGACCACCTAGAAGGGTGGGATAGGGAGGGTGGGAGGGAGATGCAAGAGGGAGGAGATATATGTATAGATAATTCACTTTCTTATAAAGCAGAAACTAACACACCATTGTAAAGCAATTATACTCCAATAAAGATGTTTTAAAAAAAAGAAACCTCATAGAGCTCAATGGTCCAGCACTTAAAAATCTTTCTGAATACAGTATCGCAAAACAGACACACCACAGCTATGCATGGCTTTATATTTCAGTTATTTCCAGAACAACAATGGACAATATAAAATAAGCCACATTCTGAAAGTCAAGTCTATATTTAAATGTATGTTCAGAACACTGCTATTTACATTTACAATATTTTGCACATTATGAGATTTTTAACACTTTGTACAATCAGTAAAAAAGGAGTTCTATTTATTAAGAGTTATTAAAAGCCACCATTTAAGACAATTTCTTTTCAGCCACCCTTGGCATCCTATGAGATGGAAAAAAAAAAAAAAGGTTTAAACATACAAATACTACACAAGCTTTTAGACTATGAAATAGTAAAACACTTGAATTTCCCAAATATTAACTGCAAATAATTTTGAAATGTGGTTAATCTTTCTTAGGGTAAATTGAGAAAGAATTCTGTCAGAAAAGTAGAACATATTTAACTTGGAGAAAGAAAAAGTGCCTTTTTATTTTTAAATAAGAGTTTTCTGTTTTCGAGCAGTGGTACTTGGCTGTTTCGATGTAGATCTGCTTGACTACAAATCCAAAGAAAATGTTCTGAGAACAGTCTACTTCTTTGCTCTAGGTTTAGGACTTGATGTAAGCCTCATTCGGTTGGTGAAAGCTTACTTTCACAAAGATTTCATGTTTGCAAATAAAACACCAGGAAATGATCCTGGTGAGAAAATTATACAAAGTTGTATTCATGAGTAGGTTTGGCTTGAATCAGTAGAACGATAAAATTAAACTCCTGTGCCTGTGTACTAGTTGTGCAGCAGATTTTATTTGCCCTAAATTAGAGGAAATCACCATTTCTTGCACTTAAAGAGATCTACTTGAATTTGTGCAACTTTTTAACCTTTATTTTTTGGTTACTTAGGACATATGCATTATTTTGAGATTATTTATTCCAAAAAGTCTAATTCAAATAGGCCTTTTGGTGCCATAATATTTCATTACAAGATTATTTCATTTCCAGTCTATGAGCTCCATGAGCTCAGAACCCTCCTCTTATTTGTCTTTGTACTCAAAGAAATGATGGGAGTAACTGGTCACTTAACTCTCCAATTAGTTATACAATGGATTCCTGAAGATTACTTAAATAAAGGTATTTTATTTGTATTTCTAATCTTTTTTTTCTCTTTTTTTACTCCATACTAATGTTCTTTAACAGGCTATTGCTATCATAAGTCTGTGAATAAACTACTTAACATTTTAATTTATTTATTTTCACCTTACCTGAAGTCTACACTTTTTACCACAGCTACTTAGTTCTACATATTTTAGTCCCTATTCACCTCTTTTGGACCACCACTCACTCACCTCCCCACCCACCCGAATCCAAGTTCCCATGATTTGAGGGATTCAAGGTGGTTTCCAGACATACCAATAATATAGCACAATGAGATACATTTACAGTGAAATAGTAGCAACTGAGAGATTAAAATGAAACCTGGGTTTGAGTTAATATTAAAAATGTATTCCTTTAAACCCTGTAACCTTTGAAAGACAGACTAGCTACTTGAATTTGAGCTTTCCAGGAGCCAACAGAAAGAGGCATAGTAGATCACTTACATGATTCCCAACATCTGGTAAAAGCAAACCAACTGCTTAGGAATCACATAACTGTGATTACTACCAAAGCCAGAGAGAATTGTTGTCGAACACCTCATGACTATGGGGTGGACACCATCCTCCCAGGAAACGGTACAACATGCAAGGAGGTAGCACAATATTTAAGTAGATTTCACAAAAAGCAAATTGATGTAGAGTCAAAACATTGTGATCCAAATACCTGTCCTCTCATTATCTGGTTAACCTTGGAATCAGTTTTAGAAAATCTGGATAAATAGGTAACATACATTTTTTTTTCACTCACTCACTCACTCATTAATTAATTAATTCCATGAGAACTTGTTGATTTAGATTTTCTTTATTCTGCACACTGTGCAATATAGCATATAAAAGAGAGAAACTGTCCCTTTATCTTGAACTCGTAGTCTGGGGACTGATACAGACATCAAACAAGCTTTTCTATAATACAATGAGATTGGTATTTTATTGTAATATTTATTGTGAGATATACAGTATTATGGGATATATGGCAGAAAATGCTAAGCTAGTTAAGGAGGGCAGAGACAGTTTCATGGGAGAAGTTATGTCAAAACTGGAACCAGATAGTAAATACGAGTCAGAATAAGAGTTGAAATTGGAGACAGAGGCTGGAACCAGTTCATACAGAGCCTTGTAAGGCATGAGAAGGAGTTTGGATTTCATCTGAAGACCAATAGAAGCCACTGAAATATGTTAAGTAGCAGGACAATATGATCTGATTTGAATTTTTGTAGCCCTAGCTCAGAAGTCAGGAAAGAACTGATGACGGTCTAGATTAGGCTAGTGACAGTGGAACTGGACAGGTGAGATGGATTAAAGAGACAGAAGGTAAAACTGCCAAGACTCAGTGATTTATTGGAGAGGAGATACACAGATTTCACTTCCAGACAGTTGATAGATTAAAAAGCAAATTGCCTACTAAGACAAAAATATTAGTTATTATTCTTGCCTATTAGTTCATGAAATAAAGCTGTGTCATCCACATGCAAGAGAATCCTTTCTTTTTTATTCTCTATTTCAATTGTAGGGGGAATGTTACATACATGTTACAGAAACGTGTTATCAAATTGTAATGTACAAGATTTAAAAGAAGGAAACTGAAGTGTACCCCTGTTGTATCCTAATGGGTATTGTTACATGATTTATCCAAAGGCTGTTCCTACTGACCCTGACTCCAAAAGTCATATGAAGGGAAAAGTTCTTCACAAGCATCAGTAACATAGTATCTGTATAGAAATCATAAAATTAGTCCATAATCAACTGCTGTCCCACAGAGTAAAAGACCAAGGAAAGTGCAACAAAAGCTGAAGAAATTGATGCCATTCCTAATAGATTCCTTCACATTGTGACAAGGAATGTAGCAGGGATAAATAGTAGAATAGCTAAGAATAATTGATGGAAATAAGTTTGAATATTTGGACACATTCTGGGAAAGCCCCTGATATCTAAGATAAAAAGAAAATCTTAGAAGCTTCCAGACTAAATGATAGTATTACTTTCAATGGCTAAATAATCAGATGGTATCAACTTCATATCTGTTTCACTGGAAGTTAGGAGATTCCAAAATGGCACCTATTGATTACTGAGAGAAAAGAAATGCACTCTGAGATATATCCAACCAAAACTACATATATGGAAGAATTCAGAGAGCAAGGCCTTCCACTTCCCTGGAGGATGGAGTAAGCAGGAGGCCACACTCCCAACTACGGAGGCAGGGGGAGTGTAGCAGAAATCAGATTAACAAACACAAATCATCTTTCAGAAAACAGCAGAGTGCTGCTGAGACAACCATACTTGGAGAGGATAAGATTTCAGAGTGGGGAGAACTTTGAAAAAATGAGCTGATTTATGGGGCAGCTTTGACTTGTAGAGCAAGAGTGTTTGCCAATAGGAGCCAAACAGCAGACTGAGATCCCAGGTTTTGCACCTGCAGAGGTATGCCACTGTAGGGAGAGACAACCAAAATGGCCAAGTTTTCTCTCAAGATATTTGCTGAATTCTGGGCCTGGGCAAAGTAGGGGCAGAGCCAAACACCTAAGAAGAATGCCTCCAAAAAGCAATTTACCACACTCAATAGTCTTAAGAAACAAATACCAGGGTGTAAAACCTGTCAGAAAGAGGAGCCATGGAAACTACACAAGCCTCTTAATTAGAACTCTGGAGGCCCAGGTGAACCAGAGGTAAAGGGGGCCTCAGCAAGGTCATTATCCAAGTTCTACTCAGTCTTTTCTTGATTGGTTTAAGGTGATTGACCTCAACTCTATCTCCAGCAGATGGAAGGGGAACCTACCCTATAGATCAGTGGTCCCCAACCTTTTTGGCACCAGGGACCAATTTCACAGAATACAATTTTTCCACAGACTGGGTGGCGGGATGGTTCAGGTGGTAATGCTAGCAATGGGGAGAGATGGGGAGCGGCAGACGAAGCTTTGCTCGCTTGTTCGCAACTCACCTCCTGCTGTGTGGCCGGTTCCTAACAGGCCAGGGACAGGTACTGGTCCATGGCCCAGGGGCTGGGGACCCCTGCTATAGATGATATCACCTAGCAACTCTATAATTCTTACACACAATTCAAGAAAAACTTAGTAGACACATGAAAAGATGGGAACATATACCTAAAATCCAAGAGAAAAAAAGTAGATTGAGCACTTATGATAGTATATATACTATGATACTGACTAGTCATAAGAAAAATTTATATTAATTGTAATGTTCAATTCTATAAGAGATTTATTTGTCTGTTATATTTCAAATACACTTCTGAGATAGAAACCTGTTAATGAAGCCCCAGTATTGCCAGGCCAACCAATGTTTGACTATGTTACTTTTTATCCATAACCCAAATTTTCCCATATTATCTTCTCAGTCATTTTCCTCTCTGTAAACTTCTAAACCCCATCTGAAACTCTTTGAATAGGAATATCCACATACACGGCCTTCCAAAAGCTTACTATTCTGTTAATTGCATAAAAATTAGTTCATTGTGATATTATTGGCATAAATTCAGGGCTTGTTAACAGAAATAACCAAGAATGGAGCTTGCATATATGATGTACAGTCTATATATTGGCTCTAGTTTGTAGACTTCGGGCTGTATTCTTGGCTCACCACTTCTTGTCATCAGAATGTCATAACTTAATAATGTCTTCCTTTTTAATATGCTTGAATTTACAAGTTTCATGTTGATCCAAAAAGTTTCTCTTTGCTAAATCATACACACCTACTTCTACTAACTTCACACATTTGACATCTAATGAATACAAAATGACATAGTATTTATATTTTATAAACAGAAATTGTATGAAGAACCTCCTGCATATTAACTTATGTTTTCCTATTTTAATAATACATTTTCATCCTGTTCAGTTACCCTCATCAGAAATGTCTACATTTTATAAGTGGACTCCTCAAAAAAAATTTGTGTGTGGTAAAAAAAAAATTAAATTTGGCATCTTAACCATTTTTAAGTGTACAGTATAGTAAAATATATTCACATTATTGTGAAATAGATCTCCAGGACTTTTTCATCTAGCAGATCTGAAACTCTATATCCGTTAAACAACAACTCCCCTTTTCCCTCTCCCCTCAGGGCCTGGCAACAACCATTCTACTTTCTGTCTCTTTGAATGTGACTATTTTAAATATCTCATATAAGTGAAATTATACAGTGTCTCTTTTTTGAATGGCTTAATTCACTTAGCATGGTGTCCTCTAGGTATATCCATGTTGTAGTATGTGACAGGGTTTCTTTTTAAGGCTTTCTTTTTAAGGCTGAATAATATTCCATTGTATTTGTATATTACATTGTTATCCACTCATCAGTTGGACATTTTTTGCTTTCACCTCCTGGCTATTGTAAATAGTGCTGCTATAAATATTGGTATGCAAATATCTATTCAAGACCCTGCTTTCAATTCTTTATACCTGGAAGTGGGATTCCTGGCTCATATGGTAGTTCTAATTTTAATTTTTTGAGGAAGCTCTATACTGCTTTTCATAGCAGTTGCATCTTTTTCCAGTCCCATCAACAGAGTGCAAGGGTTCCAGTTTCTCCACATCCTCACCAACATTTGTTATTTTCTATTATTTTGATAATAGCCATCCTAATAGGTGTGAGGTGATATCTCATTGTGGTTTTGATTGATATTCTCTCATGATTATTAATGCTGAGCATCTTTTCACATGCTTGTTAGACAGCTGTATACCTTGGAGAAATATCTATTCAAGGCCTTTGCTCATTCTTTAATTAGGTTATTTGACTTTTTTGTTGTTGTTGATGTTGTTACTGAGTTGTAGGTTTCTTTTTATATTCTTGATATTAACCCCTTATCAGATATATGATTTCCAAATATTTTCTCCCATTCCATAGGTTGCCTTTCCACTCTGTTGATTCTGTCTTTTGGTGCACAAAAGTTTTCAAGTTTGATGTAGTCCCATTGTATGTTTTTGCTTTTGTTGCCTTTGCTCTTGGTGTCATTTCCAAGAATTCATTTCCAAGTACAATGTCATAAAGCTATTCCTCTATGTTTTCTCTCGGAGTTTTGTCATTTTAAGTCTTTCATTTAGATCTTTCATCCATTTTGAGTTAATATTTGTATGTAAGACAAGGTTCTAATGGCATTCTTTTGCATGTAGATATCCACATTTCCAAACACTATTAGTTGAAGAGACAATTCTTTCCCCATCGAGTGGTTTCAGCACCCTTATTATAGATCATTTGACCATATATTCTAGGGTTTATTTCTGGGCTCTCTATTCTATTCCGTTGGTCTATGGATATGTCTCTATTTGTAATCAAAACTACACTGTTTTGATTACTGTAACTTTATACTATGTTTCAAAATCAGGAAGTGTGAGTCTTCCAATTTTTTTCTTTTTAAAAAATGTTTGGCGGGGGCGGTGGAAAGATGTCGGAGGAGTAAGACGCGGAGATCACCTTCCTCCCCACAAATACACCAGAAATACATCTACATGTGGAACAACTCCTACAGAACACCTACTGAATGCTGGCAGAAGACCTCAGACCTCCCAAAAGGCAAGAAACTCCCCACGTATCTGGCCAAGTGGATGAAAGGCTCTTGCTGCTCCAGCCAGGAGTCAGGACTCTGCCTCTGAGGTGGGAGAGCCAACTTCAGAACACTCGTCAAGAAGAGACCTCCCAGCCCCACATAATATCAAACGGCGAAAATCTCCCAGAGATCTCCATCTCAACACCAGCACCCAGCTTCACTCAACAACCAGCAAGCTACAGTGCTGGACAACCTATGCCAACCATATAGCAAAACAGGAACACAACCCCACCCACTAGCAGAGAGGCTGCCTAAAATCATAATAAGTCCACAGACACCCCAAAACACACCACCAGACGTGGACCTGCCCACTAGAGAGACAAGATCTAGCCTCATACACCACAACACAGCCACTAGTCCCCTCCACCAGGAAGCCTACACAACGCACTGAACCAACCTTAGCCACTGGAGACAGACATCAAAAACAACGGGAGCTACGAACTTGCAGCCTGCAAAAAGGTGAACCCAATCACAGTAAGATAAGCAAAATGAGAAGACAGAAAAACACACAGCAGATGAAGGAGCAGGATAAAAACCCACCAGACCTAACAAATGAAGAGGAAATAGGCAGTCTACCTGAAAAAGAGTTCAGAATAATGATAGTAAAGATGATCCAAAATCTTGGAAATAGAATGGACAAAATGCAAGAAGCAGTTAACAAGGACCTAGAAGAAATAAAGATGAAACAGACAATGATGAACAACACAATAAATGAAATGAAAAATACTCTAGATGGGATCAATAGCAGAATAAATGAGGCAGAAGAACGGATAAGTGACCTGGAAGATAAAATAGTGGAAATAACTACTGCAGAGCAGAATAAAGAAAAAAGAATGAAAAGAACTGAGGACAGTCTCAGAGACCTCTGGGACAACATTAAACGCACCAACATTCGAATTATAGGGGTTCCAGAAGAAGAAGAGAAAAAGAAAGGGACTGAGAAAATATTTGAAGAGATTATAGTTGAAAACTTCCCTAATATGGGAAAGGAAATCGTTAATCAAGTCCAGGAAGCACAGAGAGTCCCATACAGGATAAATTCAAGGAGAAATACGCCAAGACACATATTAATCAAACTGTCAAAAACTAAATACAAAGAAAGCATATTAAAAGCAGCAAGGGAAAAACAACAAATAACACACAAGGGAATCCCCATAAGGTTAACAGCTGATCTCTCAGCAGAAACTCTACAAGCCAGAAGGGAGTGGCAGGACATACTGAAAGTGATGAAGGAGAAAAACCTGCAACCAAGATTACTCTACCCAGCAAGGATCTCATTCAGATTTGATGGAGAAATTAAAACCTTTACAGACAAGCAAAAGCTGAGAGAGTTCAGCACCACCAAACCAGCTTTACAACAAATGCTAAAGGAACTTCTCTAGACAAAAACACAAGAGAAGGAAAAGTCCTATAATAACGAACCCAAAACAATTTAGAAAATGGGAATAGGAACATACATATCGATAATTACCTTAAATGTAAATGGACTAAATGCTCCCACCAAAAGACACAGATTGGCTGAATGGATACAAAAACAAGACCCATATATATGCTGTCTACAAGAGACCCACTTCAGACCTAGAGACACATACAGACTGAAAGTAAGGGGATGGAAAAAGATATTCCATGCAAATGGAAACCAAAAGAAAGCTGGAGTAGCAATTCTCATATCAGACAAAATAGACTTTAAAATAAGGACTATCAGAAGAGACAAAGAAGGACACTACATAATGATTAAGGGATCGATCCAAGAAGAAGATATAACAATTGTAAATATTTATGCACCCAACATAGGAGCACCTCAATACATAAGGCAAAAACTAGCAGCCATAAAAGGGGAAATCGACAGTAACACATTCATAGTAGGGGACTTCAACACCCCACTTTCACCAATGGACAGATCATCCAAAATGAAAATAAATAAGGAAACACAAGCTTTAAATGATACATTAAACAGGATGGACTTAATTGATATTTATAGGACACTCCATCCAAAAACAACAGAATACACATTTTTCTCAAGTGCTCATGGAACATTCTCCAGGATAGATCATATCTTGGGTCACAAATCAAGCCTTGGTAAATTTAAGAAAATTGAAATTATATCAAGTATCTTTTCCGACCACAACGCCATGAGATTAGATATCAATTATAGGAAAAGAGCAGTAAAAAATACAAACACATGGAGGCTAAACAATACACTACTTAGTAACGAAGTGATCACTGAAGAAATCAAAGAGGAAATTAAAAAATACCTAGAAACAAATGACAATGGAGATACAACGACCCAAAACCTATGGGATGCAGCAAAAGCAGTTCTAAGAGGGAAGTTTATAGCAATACAAGCCCACCTTAAGAAGCAGGAAACATCTCGAATAAACAACCTAACCTTGCACCTCAAGCAATTAGAGAAAGAAGAACAAAAAAACCCCAGAGTTAGCAGAAGGAAAGAAATCATAAAAATCAGATCAGAAATAAATGAAAAAGAAATGAAGGAAACAATAGCAAAGATCAATAAAACTAAAAGCTGGTTCTTTGAGAAGATTAACAAAATTGATAAACCATTAGCCAGACTCATCAAGAAAATAAGGGAGAAGACTCAAATCAATAGAATCAGAAATGAAAAAGGAGAAGTAACAACTGACACTGCAGAAATACAAAAAATCATGAGGGATTACTACAAGCAACTCTATGCCAATAAAATGGACAATCTGGAAGAAATGGACAAATTCTTAGAAATGCACAAACTGCCAAGACTGAATCAGGAAGAAATAGAAAATATGAACAGACCAATCACAAACACTGAAATTGAAACTGTGATTAAAAATCTTCCAACAAACAAAAGCCCAGGACCAGATGGCTTCACAGGCGAATTCTATCAAACATTTAGAGAAGAGCTAACACCTATTCTTCTCAAACTCTTCCAAAATATAGCAGAGGGAGGAACACTCCCAAACTCATTCTACGAGGCCACCATCACCTTGATACCAAAACCAGACAAGGATGTCACAAAGAAAGAAAACTACAGGCCAATATCACTGATGAACATAGATGCAAAAATCCTCAACAAAATACTAGCAAACAGAATCCAACAGCACATTAAAAGGATCATACACCATGATCAAGTGGGGTTTATTCCAGGAATGCAAGGATTCTTCAATATACGCAAATCTATCAATGTGATTAACCATATTAACAAATTGAAGGAGAAAAACCATATGATCATCTCAATAGATGCAGAGAAAGCTTTTGACAAAATTCAACACCCATTTATGATAAAAACCCTGCAGAAAGTAGGTGTAGAGGGAACTTTCCTCAATATAATAAAGGCCGTATATGACAAGCCCACAGCCAACATCATCCTCAATGGCGAAAAACTGAAAGCATTTCCACTAAGGTCAGGAACAAGACAAGGTTGCCCACTCTCACCACTCTTATTCAACATAGTTTTGGAAGTTTTAGCCACAGCAATCAGAGAAGAAAAGGAAATAAAAGGAATCCAAATCGGAAAAGAAGAAGTAAAGCTGTCACTGTTTGCAGATGACATGATACTATACATAGAGAATCCTAAAGATGCTACCAGAAAACTACTAGAGCTAATCAATGAATTTGGTAAAGTAGCAGGATACAAAATTAATGCACAGAAATCTCTGGCATTCCTATATACTAATGATGAAAAATCTGAAAGTGAAATCAAGAAAACACTCCCATTTACCATTGCAACAAAAAGAATAAAATATCTAGGAATAAACCTACCTAAGGAGACAAAAGACCTGTATGCAGAAAATTATAAGACACTGATGAAAGAAATTAAAGATGATACAAACAGATGGAGAGATATACCATGTTCTTGGATTGGAAGAATCAACATTGTGAAAATGACTCTACTTCCCAAAGCAATCTATAGATTCAATGCAATCCCTATCAAACTACCACTGGCATTTTTCACAGAACTAGAACAAAAAATTTCACAATTTGTATGGAAACACAAAAGACCCCGAATAGCCAAAGCAATCTTGAGAACAAAAAATGGAGCTGGAGGAATCAGGCTGCCTGACTTCAGACTATACTACAAAGCTACAGTAATCAAGACAGTATGGTACTGGCACAAAAACAGAAAGATAGATCAATGGAATAGGATAGAAAGCCCAGAGATAAACCCATGCACATATGGTCACCTTATCTTTGATAAAGGTGGCAGGAATATACAGTGGAGAAAGGACAGCCTCTTCAATAAGTGGTGCTGGGAAAATTGGATAGGTACATGTAAAAGTATGAGATTAGATCACTCCCTAACACCATACACAAAAATAAGCTCAAAATGGATTAAAGACCTAAATGTAAGGCCAGAAACTATCAAACTCTTAGAGGAAAACATAGGCAGAACACTCTATGACATAAATCACAGCAAGATCCTTCTTGACCCATCTCCTAGAGTAATGGAGATAAAAACAAAAATAAACAAATGGGACCTAATGAAACTTCAAAGCTTTTGCACAGCAAAGGAAACCATAAACAAGACCAAAAGACAGCCCTCAGAATGGGAGAAAATATTTGCAAATGAATCAACTGACAAAGGATTAATCTCTAAAATTTACAGGCAGCTCATGCAGCTCAATAACAAAAAAATAAACAACCCAATCCAAAAATGGGCAGAAGACCTAAATAGACATTTCTCCAAAGAAGATATACAGACTGCCAACAAACACATGAAAGAATGCTCAACATCATTAATCATTAGAGAAATGCAAATCAAAACTACAATGAGATATCATCTCACACCAGTCAGAATGGCCATCATCAAAAAATCTAGAAACAATAAATGCTGGAGAGGGTGTGGAGAAAAGGGAACACTCTTGCACTGCTGGTGGGAATGTGAATTGGTTCAGCCACTATGGAGAACAGTATGGAGGTTCCTTAAAAAACTACAAATAGAACTACCATATGACCCAGCAATCCCACTACTAGGTATATACCCTGAGGAAACCAGAATTCAGAAAGAGTCATGTACCAAAATGTTCATTGCAGCTCTATTTACAATAGCCCGGAGATGGAAACAACCTAAGTGCCCGTCGTCGGATGAATGGATAAAGAAGATGTGGCACATATATACAATGGAATATTACTCAGCCATAAAAAGAAACGAAATTGAGCTATTTGTAATGAGGTGGATAGATCTAGAGTCTGTCATACAGAGTGAAGTAAGTCAGAAAGAGAAGGACAAATACCGTATGCTAACACATATATATGGAATTTAAGAAAAAAAAAATGTTATGAAGAACCTAGGGGTAAAACAGGAATAAAGACCCAGACCTACTGGAGAACGGACTTGAGGATATGGGGAGGGGGAAGGGTGAGGTGTGTTAGGGCGAGAGAGAGACATGGACATATATATACTAACAAACGTAAGGTAGATAGCCAGTGGGAAGCAGCCGCATGGCACAGGGAAACCGGCTCGGTTCTTTGTGGCTGTCTGGAGGGGTGGGATAGGGAGGGTGGAAGGGAGGGAGACAAAGAGGGAAGAGATATGGGAACATATGTATATGTATAACTGATTCACTCTGTTATAAAGCAGAAACTAACACACCATTGTAAAGCAATTATACCCCAATAAAGATGTTTAAAAAAAAAAGTGTTTGGCTATTCAGGGTCCCTTGAGATTCCATATGTATTTTAGGATAATTTTTGCAGAAATAGAAAAATATACCATTGAGAATTTGATAGTTATTGCATCAGCTCTATAGATGGCTTTGGGTAGTATGGACATATTAAGTCTTCCCATCCATGAACGTGAGATGTCTTTCCATTTGTTTTGTGTCATCTTAATTTCTTTCAGAAATGTTTTGTTGTATTCAGTGTACAAGTCTTCTACCACCTTCTTGATGCTACTATAAATGGAATTAAGTTCTTACTATTTTTTGGATAATTCTTTGTTAGTGCATAGAAACAATTGATGTTTGTGTATTGATTTTGCTTCCTGCAACTTTGCTGAATTTATTAGTTTTAGCAGTTATTGTTGACATTTTAGGGTTTCTTACATATAAGATTATGTCATCCATGAACAGAGGTGATTTTACTTCTTCTTCTCCAGTTTATATGCTTTTATTTAATTTTCTTATCTAATTGCTCTGCATTCTCAAATTTTTATTCTTCTGTCTAGGTATTCTGGTTAGTTGGTAAGTTTGATTTTTGTGATTCATTAATTATCTGGCTTTTGATATCATCATTGTTGTGTCTGTTAATAATATTAACATTCAGTCTTATTGAATAAGTCATCAGATTAGTAAAGCCTATATATTCCAATACATCTAATTTTAAAATCATCAATTTAATGATAGAATGTGAAGAGAATATTTTTCAATGAAGTAACAAAAGTAGTGTTTTTTAAATTTTTATTATTGAAAATATTTTATATATGCGAAACTACAGTGAATAGTATAATGAACCTCCATGTACTCATCATCAGCTGCAACAAAATCCTGGCCAGTCTAGTCCCATGTATATACACATCCATTTATCCCCACTTCCATATTATTTTGATTCCAAGATGTTGTTTCATCCACAGATATTTCAAAAGATATGTGTAAGAGGAAATTAATTACAATATCATAATCACACTAAAATTTTAAGCACTTCCTCTTCAATTATCAAATATCTACTATAGGTTCAATTTGCTGGACTATCTTATGTTTTTTAGAGCAGTTGTTCAAATAACTATAAAAATAAAGTCTATATATTGTAATTAGTTGCTACATTTCTTAAATTTCATGTGATTTATACATTTCTCCTTTTTCTACAATTTATTTTAAAAATTGATTCAATTGTCCAGAGGAGTTTTCTACAGTTTAGATTTTACTGATTGCATTCCAGTGGTATTGCTTGATGTGTTCCCTCTCCCTATATCTCCTTAAATTGGTAGCAAGATCTAGAAATTTGATCAGATATAAGTTCAGGGCTTTTTTGTTTGTTGTGTTTGTGTGTGCGTGTATATGTTTGTCAAGACTATTTCATAAGTGGTCTTGGATACTTCCATTCAAAAGAGTTTCATGGCTGATTTTCTCTAAGTAGCTTTACTCTTCCTTAAATATTATTATTATTTTAGAGTAATAATTTTTATCATCGCATAGGATTTTACGGTTTTGAAATTACGTTCATATACACAAGTACACTGACCTTTACAATATTGCTGCAAGGTAGGTGTTAGGTCCAGGACTTGATTTTACCCAGTTACAAACTAATAAGTTAACGTGTTATTGCTCATAGATGCTGGCATAAAACAACAGACTCCTGGTTCACAGAACAAGGAATGCATTACTCATGAACATCAACATATTTGTGTTGTTTTCCTTTTCTTCTTAATCCCATGGGAGTGATAGAAAATGGCCCAAATGGAATCTACACATGCAATGGGGTTCTTTCACAGCTGAGTAACAACACTTAGCTTAGCCGCCCCCCCCCCCGGTCGACAAAATTTATAGCAAGCAGTAAGAAAGCATCTCTTTGGCCAGGAGATGAGTAACTCTCTCACCTCTGAAATTCACCAGGTACATAAACGATCTTGAAAAATGGCCTGTGGAAG